>NC_091220.1:18754392-19054392 GCF_040958095.1 Procambarus clarkii
CTTGTTTGCTGCGTCCTTGCACTTCTGCGTGATGTAATCCATCATATCTTGGGCCGTCTTTCCCCTGAGCTCTGTTTCCCATGCTATATCTGTTAGGAATTTTCTTATCCCCTCATAGTTTCCCTTTCGGTATGCTAACCTTTTGGTTTCGGTATCCCTCCTCGAGTTCAATAACCCTTCTTCAATCAAGTACTCAAACACCAGTACACTGTGGTCGCTCATTCCTACTGGGTCCTCAAAACCGATTTCTCTTATGTCGGAGTCGTTCAGAGTGAAGACTAGGTCGAGTCTCGCTGGTTCGTCATTGCCTCTCATCCTTGTGGGTTCTCCGACATGCTGCGTTAAAAAGTTGCTTGTCACCACCTCCAATAGTTTGGCTCTCCACGTATCCTCGCCTCCATGCGGTTGTGTGTGTGTGTGTGCGTGTGTGCGTGTGTGCGTGTGTGTGTGTGTGTGTGTGTGTGTGTGTGTGTGTGTGTGTGTGTGTGTGTGTGTGTGTGTGTGTGTGTGTGTGTGTGTGTGTGTGTGTGTGTGTGTGCGTGTGTGCGTGCGTGTGCGTGCGGGTGGAGGCGGAGGCCGCGGACATATATGACTGGAAGGCCCAGAACTAACCTAATATGGACACTTAAACCACCACCAACCTCGCCGGCCACGCCGCACACAGCACCTAGTCTGTGCTGGTCCCGATCCTCTCTATACACCCTCCTGGCTCCCCACTTGGGCTGGACGGTAGAGCGACGATCTCCCTTCATGCTGGTCGGCGTTCAATCCCCTCTGACCGTCCATAAGTGGTTGGGACACCATTCCTTCCCACCGTCCCATCCCAAATACTTATCCATGCCCCTTTCCCAGTGCTATATAGTAATGACTTAGCGCTTTCCCCTTGATAGTTTTCATCCATTCCACCCCTTCCATTCCTCTCCCAGCGACTCTCAACTCTAATCCATCCCATCATGTACCCATCTCTAGACTATAAGTGATCCAGAACTCACTTAAAATACTTTTTTATTTACTTGTAAGAATACAAGGGAACCGGTCGGCCGAGCGGACAGCACACTGGACTTGTGATCCTGTGGTCCCGGGTTCGATCCCAGGCGCCGGCGAGAAACAATGGGCAGAGTTTCTTTCACCCTATGCCCCCTGTTACCTAGCAGTAAAATAGGTACCTGGGTGTTAGTCAGCTGTCACGGGCTGCTTCCTGGGGGTGGAGGCCTGGTCGAGGACCGGGCCGCGGGGACACTAAAAAGCCCCGAAATCATCTCAAGATAACCTCAAGATAACTGAGAAGCAAAATTTACCTTTAATAACTGCTAAAAAAAATAATTTGGGCTTTAAAGCAATTTTTATATCCCTTTTATTAATCTAAATATATGTAGGCCTATTGTCAAAACTCTATTGCGAGCAGCCGCGTCCAACAGCCTGGTTGATCAGTCCGGCAACCAGGAGGCCTGGTCGACGACCGGGCCGCGGGGACGCTAAGCCCCGGAAGCACCTCAAGGTAACCTCAAGGTAAGGTAGAAGTTTGAAATATATATAAATATATATAAATATGAAATATTTATAAATATATATATATATGAAATATATATAAATAAATAAATAAAAAAAATTAAATAAGTTTGAGATTTAGCAGTTTAGAAGATTTAGAATTAGACGTTTGAAAGCGATTTAGGAACTGTGCAGAGAGTAGGACACAATAGCGTGGTTGAACACGAAGCGTACAAACCCACGGACTTGTGTATCAGGGAAGTCCTGGGGCCAGATTCACGAAACAGCTACGCAAGTACTTATGAACCTGGGACCAGATTCACGAAGCATTTACGCAAGTACTTACGAACCTGGGACCAGATTCACGAAGCAGTTACGCAAGTACTTACGAACTTGGGACCAGATTCACGAAGCAGTTACGCAAGTACTTACGAACCTGGGGCCAGATTCACGAAGCAGTTACCCAAGTACTTACGAACCTGGGGCCAAATTCACGAAGCAGTTACGCAAGTACTTACGAACCTGGGACCAGATTCACGAAGCAGTTACGCAAGTACTTACGAACGTGTCCATCTTTCCTCAATCTTTGACGGCTTTGGTTACATTTATTAAACAGTTTACAAACATGAAAACTTGCCAATCAACTGTTGTTATTGTTATAAACAGCCTCCTGGTGCTTCGGAGCTCATTAACTGTTTAATAATTGTAAACAAAGCCGCCAAAGATTGAGAAAAGATGTACAGGTTCGTAAGTGCCTGCGTAACTGCTTCGTGAATCTGGTCCCAGGTTCGTAAGTACTTGCGTAACTGTTTCGTGAATCTGGCCCCAGGTTCGTAAGTACTTGCGTAAATGCTTCGTGAATCTGGCCCCAGGTTCGTAAGTGCCTGCGTAACTGCTTCGTGAATCTGGTCCCAGGTTCGTAAGTACTTGCGTAACTGTTTCGTGAATCTGGCCCCAGGTTCGTAAGTACTTGCGTAAATGCTTCGTGAATCTGGCTCTTGGACCATAAGCAGAAATTTTGTGGCAGCGAAGCTGTTTGACCTAAAACTTGAGACTTGCTCGGTGGGGCTAACTCTCTCAGGCGCGGACGGAAAAAGAAGAGCACGATGCGCATATTTGCGCATACGAGACAATTAGCGACGCGCCTGCTTGCGCACACCAGGCAAGCAATGCACATATTTGCGCTCACGAGGCAAACAATGCACATATATTTGCGCACACGAGGCAAACAACGTTCTCGCGCGGAAATCAAACAACACACACGCACACTTTTACGCGCCAAATTTGAAGCACATTAACAGGCCACCCAAACAAGCAATCCTTAACGACACGCCAGTTAGTACGACGGGTTTTTATCATTATAAATATTACAGCAGCCGACACAAGTATTTTCAAAATCGGGGGAGTGATCTAGAAATTCAAGAAGCGACCGAAACAGGAAAATTGGCGCGGAATTCAAACGAAAACGAGGAAGATGCCGTTCAAGAGGGAAAACAAAAGAGGGCGAGTCCAACGCCCCACTGCCGAGCCGGCCTCTAGTGGGGTCTAAAACCTGTACTAATATGACCATTGTGACGTCGTAGTGACGTCACACACACCTCGACCACTTAGAACACAGGATTGTCTCTATCTTCGCCAGGATAGGTTAGGATAAGTTACCCCCCTAGGATAGTGTTCAGTTACATGCCTGTTTACCTGGTATTGGTTGCGGGGATCAGTGTCCCCTGCGGCCCGGTCTCCGAATATGCCTGGTTGGTGGTTAACCAGGCTGTTAGGTGCAGCTGATTGTAGTCTGATGTACGAGTCACAGCCTGCTTGATCAGAGGCATCATTTTGGAGGTGTTGATCAGGTCTCTCTCTCTCTCTCTCTCTCTCTCTCTCTCTCTCTCTCTCTCTCTCTCTCTCTCTCTCTCTCTCTCTCTCTCTCTCTCTCTCTCTCTCTCTCTCTGTCTCTCTCTCTCTCTCTCTCTCTCTCTCTCTCTCTCTCTCTCTCTCTCTCTCTCTCTCTCTCTCTCTCTCTCTCTCTCTCTCTCTCTCTCTCTCTCTCTCTCATACATAACGATGAATACCATGAAGAATACATACTTAAGATGACCCATGATTAAAAGTGTTATACATAAAATTCATGTACCTCAATATAATATTTATATATTTCAGTGTAACTTACATGTATGAATTTTCCCATATGTATTTGTATTTTTAAACTATACATATGACCATACATATTAAATATATATATGATTTTCCATTCCTGTTTTTTGCATATGTCGCTTGCCGGGTGTGACTTGGCTGTAACCTTGACTGTAACCTTGACTGTAACCTTGACTGTATTTTTGTGATTACAGGAGGTAGAGGAACACGTCCGCGGCCAGGGCGACCTGAGGGCGCTGACGGAGGCGCGGGAGGGCGGGGGCTGGGAGCTGGCACGCCCTCAGAAGCGGCTGGTTCATCAGTCAGCCCGCAAGTGGGGCACTGTTGATACCCAGGACCTCCACGAGACCACTCGCGTCCAGGTGAGAGGGAGAGGGAGGGAGGGAGGGAGGGAGGGAGGGAGGGAGGGAGGGAGGGACAGAGAGAGAGAGAGAGAGAGAGAGAGAGAGAGAGAGAGAGAGAGAGAGAGAGAGAGAGAGAGAGAGAGAGAGAGAGAGAGAGAGAGAGAGAGAGACAGAGAGACAGAGACAGAGACAGAAAGAGCGACAGAGAGAGAGACAGAGAGAGAGACAGAGACAGAAAGAGAGACAGAGAGAGAGACATAGAGAGAGAGAGAGAGAGAGAGAGAGAGAGAGAGAGAGAGAGAGAGAGAGAGAGAGAGAGACACAGAGACAGACAGACAGACAGACAGACAGACAGACAGACAGACAGACAGACAGACAGACAGACAGACAGACAGAGAAAGAGAGAGAGACAGAGACAGAGGGTGTGTGTGTGTGTGTGTGTGTGTGTGTGTGTGTGTGTGTGTGTGTGTGTGTGTGTGTGTGTGTGTGTGTGTGTGTGTGTGTAGCCTGTCTTCACTGGGGCCAGATTCACGAAGCAGTTACGCAAGCACTTACCAACCTGTACATCTTTTCTCAATCTTTGGCGGCTTTGTTTACAATTATTAAACAGTTAATGAGCTCCGAAGCACCAGGAGGCTGTTTATAACAATAACAACAGTTGATTGGCAAGTTTTCATGCTTGTAAACTGTTTAATAAATGTAACCAAAGTCGTCCAAGATTGAGGAAAGATGTACACGTTCGTAAGTGCTTGCGTAACTGCTTCGTGAATCTGGCCCCGCTTACAGGGCTCTGATGTTAAATAGCGGGCTATGGTAACTCCCCAAACAGGTGACTAGACACACCATTTGGCTCCAGTAGCTGGCCACACCCTGGCCAAGAGGCTTCAGTAGCTGGCCACACCCTGGCCAAGAGGCTTCAGTAGCTGGCCACACCCTGGCCAAGAGGCTTCAGAAGCGGGCCACACCCTGGCCAGCCCCACCTGTGTGTGGGGGTGTGACTAACCAACATAGAAGGTCACTTGTCCTTTACCGTTTTCGCGCTATACCCCCAACATTCTTCACTGGTCCGTGCACACCAACAAGCCTCGAGGACAAGAGAGAGAGAAGATTAAGCCACCCAAAGGGTGGCACGGGCATGAATAGCCCATAAGTGGTGGCCCTTTTGAGCCATTTCCAGTATCAATAGATGATACTGGAGATCTGTGGAGGTGCGACTGCACCCTGCGTGACGGGAGATGTCTCCCGTGAGGACTGGAGGACAAGCCAATATCGCCCTTATATCAGCCTTGGTGGTAGGGTGCGGGGCCAGTGTGTTATTAGGTAGAGTGACGGCCATTCTCACTTTCCCAGGGGCACTCAGTTGTTGTTGTTTAAGATTCAGCTACTCGGAACAAGTTGCAAGTAGCACGGGCTATGGTGAGCCCGTAGCTTACCTGGCACAGGAGCGGTCAGTCTCTTCCTGCTTGCAGTATATCACAATCTTTGGGTAAAGCTCCACTTACTGACAGGTGAAGCAACATTCACTGCCAGGTGAAGCAACTATCAGGAGTAAGCGCCAAACCATTACGATAGGTTATCTTGAGATGATTTCGGGGCTTTTTAGTGTCCCCGCGGCCCGGTCCTCGACCAGGCCTCCACCCCCAGGAAGCAGCCCGTGACAGCTGACTAACACCCAGGTACCTATTTTACTGCTAGGTAACAGGGGCATAGGTTGAAAGAAACTCTGCCCATTGTTTCTTATTGTTACGATTACATAACTCTTGGAAGTGAAATCAGGAAAAAAGATTTAGGATAGGAAGGAGGAAAGGAATATGGTGCCCCAACCACTTGGATGGTCGGGGATTGAACGCCGACCTGCATGAAGCGAGACCGTCGCTCTACCGTCCAGCCCAAGTGTCTGGACAAAGTCAGAAACGATAGTAGCATCGCGTCAGTAGACCATATGAAGGCTCTGGCTCGCAGGTGGCTCCATTTCCCCTCTGTAGGCAGTCTGAACGTTGTGTGAATGTTGTGTGAAGGTTGTGTAATGTTGTGTTGATGTTGTGTGAAGGTTGTCTGAATGGTGTATAAATGTTGTGTGAAGGTTGTCTGAATGTTGTGTAGATGGAGGAGGGGGGGGATTCGATAAGCTTAGCAGGATTCCTGTCTCTGGCATTGGGAAACTGGGAACCATGAGTGAAAATGATTGTATAAGACCAGTCATGTATAGGAGCAGTCATGTATAGGTGCAGTCATATATAGGAGCAGTCATGTATAGGAGCAGTCATGTATAGGTCCGTGGCAGTGGGCCTATTGCAATGTGCCTGTCTTCATCAATGTTTGTCTTCCAGGACGGACACGTGGTAACGGAAATATAAACAAACCATATTTTTTCTTCCAGGACGGACACGTGGTAACGGAAACATAAACAAACCACATTTTTTTCTTCCAGGACGGACACGTGATAACGGAAACATAAACATAAATAAACCAGATTTTTTCTTCCAGGACGGACACGTGGTAACGGAGACGGAGCGTACGACTCAGCACGAGGACTACGAGAACGAGTCTTTGCCAGACTCCGGGTCGTCCTTGAGCGACGGGTCGGTGCACGAAGAGGCCCGCGAGACCCACCACAACATCGTACACACCAAGGACGAGGACCTAGTCGAGTACTACGGTGTTCCCCGCGGCGGTACACTCGCTCAGGGCGTCAAGGTTAGGGCACTCACCATTGCTCTACACACGGGGGGGTGTAGGGCCACCTGCAGGCTGCCTAGCTAGGTGTAGGGCCACCTGCAGGCTGCCTAGCTAGGTGTAGGGCCACCTGCAGGCTGCCTAGGTGTAGGGCCACCTGCAGGCTGCCTAGGTGTAGGGCCACCTGCAGGCTGCCTAGGTGTAGGGCCACCTGCAGGCTTCCAGAATATGTAGTCATCTGGGGACTCCACTATTAGACCGCAAGTAGACAAATACACCCCCTAGTAGGCTATGTATACAACCCGTCCTCTTAAAAATAACGTCACTTTTGGCTCGTATGTGCGATATAGCTAAATTTGTACGTAATTTGAAATGAAATCGACTCACAAAAGTGACGGTCTGTTCCGTTTTCTGTTTGAGTTGTCCGGCGTACGCGCAGAGGTTATGAGAGGACACTTTAAATTAACGTTTTTCATAACGTTTTGAAACTTTATGAAAATTTCCTGCCCACCTAACCTATCAGAGGACCCTTAACTTACTGTTGTTGAAAAAAAAAATACCAAATTTATTTTCATTTTCAAATTACGTCCAAATTCGGCCATACGGGCAAACGGCCAAAAGCGACGTTCTTTTTAAGAGGACAGGTTGTGTTGATAAACCACTAGGAGATAACTAGTAAGCTACTAGTAGACTACTAATTAACTACAAGTAGACAACTAACAGACCACTCGTAGACTTCTGGTAGACTATTAACAGGCCGATAATAATCTACTTGTGAGTTCAAGGAAACACTAGACCACTACTGCGAGACTCCTAGAAGACTCCGAGAAGCTACTACACCACTATTTAGGCACTAGTGCTGCAGTAAGTCAACATTGCCCCTAAATACAACACTATTAAGTGTATTTCGAACCCTCTTCACGGCTCCTGTCGATTTGTTCATGAAGATATATGATACAAAGCCTTGACTGTGACTGAAATGACATGAGCACAGACCCACTGACCTAGGAGCTAGGCAACTGTTGTGGGCGCACATCCACTGAATATAAGTCTTCAGGCATGCTGGGGGAAGGTCAATGGTTGGTTTACGAGGGGGGACCTCAATGACCCTAACAGGCTTCCTGTCCCCCAGCTCCCAACTATGAGAAACGAATTGAATTCATGTTTAGGAAAGTTGGTGTGTAAATATATTCGAGTATTCGAGTATTATTGAGCTTTATTTGGGCTTTATTAAATTAATAATAGCATGAACATATCACTACCAGCTGTTATATTGCACAGAGCTGTTCTGACATATGTGATTAACGTGTGTATCATACTGCACGCCATGCGTCACTCCGTACACATGGCCTATAAAGATATGTGTGTGACATATGTGATTAACGTGTGTATCATACTGCACGCCATGCGTCACTCCGTACACATGGCGTATAAAGATATGTGTGTGACATATGTGATTAACGTGTGTATCATACTGCACGCCATGTGTCACTCCGTACACATGGCGTATAAAGATATGTGTGTGACATATGTGATTAACGTGTGTATCATACTGCACGCCATGTGTCACTCCGCACACATGGCGTATAAAGATATGTGTGTGGCATAGTGTATACTAATGTGTTGTATTCCGGCAGCTTGGAGAGGGGATGCATGTGGTGAGTGAGGACTTCCACGAGGACCGGGAGGGAGAAGACCTTGACTCCCTTAGTGAGAGACTTCGCCGAGCTCGCCGCCTCGGGACCCTTAAACCCAAGCCCCGGGACACTCCCGAGCGTACCGACGCCCTTACTCGCCGCCCTCTCGACTACCACCAGGAGGAGGAGACCCGCAAATCAGAGACCAACCGCTGGTTGGAGAACCACTTCGGCAGCGAGTCGGGTCGTTCCGGCAGCTCCCAGCACGAGCCTGAAGAGGAGGGCGGTGTGCAAACAGTAGGCGGAAACGTCATCACCATTACCATGAGTCCCCGGCCAGCCACACCCGAGGACCAGCCCGATGCCCCTCCTCCGCCCATACACAGGAGGGCGGGATCATCACTCGCACACACCCACTCGCAGGCGTCTAAAGCACCGCCGCCGCCACCACCCCCTAAACCAGCTGCAGCTTGGACACCGCCGCCGCCGCCCGCGTCATCACATCAACAGTCTTCACCACATAGTGAGGAGATCACAGACACCATGATCGCTGCCGCCCGAGCGAGGCTCCGGTCTACTGGCCGCATCCTGGATGACAGTGATCAAGGCACTCCTCCCATCAGTCCCGCCGCCACAAATGGAACAAGGTTCACAAGCTTTCAAGATCGGATGCACATATTGCCAACCTCTGCAGGAACATTTAGTTCACCTCCAGTCTCCCCTACAGAGCGCTGTCAGCCTGTCGATAGCCCAGTATACGGAAGTAGATTCAAAACTGGGAGCCCGAGTGGCATCATGCCCACACGGTTATTTTCCACGCCCAACAGAGGTTCCCGGCCTGCAGCACAGTCCCCTCCAGACAGCCCCCCGCCTCCTCTCCCAGCCTCTCCACCTCCCCCACCAAGCAACAATGTCAACAGATCCCAGTCATTCAACGTAAACTCAAAGAACTGGATGAATAGTAACTCAAAGATCTCATCATCTCGTCTTATGGACTCACGATTGAAGGAGTACCGTAGTGAGGAGCAGCTGGACACAGTGGGTCACAGACCTGCCAGACGCTGGCCCCCGTCACAGAGGGATGTCTCACCCGAAACCCCCAGAGAATCCACCCCTCCTCCTCCCCCTCGTCAACGCATATCACACTCTGCTAATACGAATTATACTCATTACAATACTGCACCCACCAGGTCCTCGAAGTTATCTAAGACCTCTACGTTTGCAACACAAACAATTGCGCGGGATTCAGGAACCCAGACTGATCCATCCCCAGTACCACCACCTCGTACCAAGAAAAAGAACAAACCTAAAACGTACTACTTTGGGCAGGATTCTTCATCTTCAACGTCTTCCTCTAACAGAGTACTAAGAACCACCACCAGTGCACCCACAACCAACGTGTCTTACACGAGCACGCCAAGTAAACATAACCAGTCATCTCCCAAAGTTGAAAGAAAGTTCCGCACAAGCAAAACAATCACCCCTGTGATAGTATCCAACACCAACAGTACAAAACCCCATTCCATCTTGAAGAACCGTTCTTGGCATTACCGTAGCATGGATGAGCTAAGTACTGGCGTGGAAAGCTCTCCCAAGGCCTCCTGGACTAACACAGTCGATCCGCGTCGCCGCCCTCGTGACTACTCTCAACAAACAAAAGAGCCGGAGACACGAACGCTTCCCAAGAAACTGATGAATGGTACCTTGTCTCCTAGCAAAACTTATATCTTCGGTGGAGACACTACCTCGAGCGTGGGTCGCGTACGACCAGAGTCGTCATCTCGCCTCCGAAGGACTCATGGAGGATCTATGGTCAACGTGTCATTAGCCAGCATGTCCTCTCCAAAGAGCAAGGTTCACCTAGAACCGGAGGATAGACAATTACTGCCAGAGAACAGACACTCACCACGAGAAGATAGACAGTCACCTCCAAAGGACAGGCACCCACCTTCAAAGGACAGGCGCTCGCCTCCACGGGACAGGCACTCGCCTCCACGGGACAAGCACTCGCCTCCAAGGGACCGGCACTCGCCTCCACGGGACAGGCACTCGCCTCCACGGGACAGGCACTCACCTCCAATGGACAGTCAGTCACCTTCAAGAAGTATCCGCCCTGTCATTAGAAGTCAAAGTCTAAATGTAAAGCCGGCACCCCTCAGCATTGTGTCATCTCCAGTAGGAGTGTCAACGAGTAATGGTCTTTCTAGCCACCAGCGCACATCCACTGTATATAAGTCTTCCCCATACCTCAATCTGAGAAGCCCCAATCTTATTGCCACCATTGCTCGCTCCAACTCCACCAGACGAACTCCTGAAGACCAGAATGGTGACTACGACCGAGAGGAGTCTCCACCTCCTGGTGAACGGCACAGCTCCCCGCGTCACACAACAGTTAGTTCTTCGCGTAACACTGCCGCCTATAACAACCATAACCCCCTCACTGTGAATGGCCAAGATAACCGGGAAGATGAAAAGAGGAACAGATTCATGAAAGGCCTCTTAACATCCGCTCCAGAGCTCTTCCATTTTATTCATGGTGATGAGGTGGATAAGCAGGATAATAACAATGGTCCTAACACCACTCGCCAGTCTTTCAACCCACCAGAATCTCCACCGCAACTGATTCGACCTCCAGAGTCGCCGCTGACTTCCCCACCGGCCACCTCGCCACCAGCTTCAGCACCTCGCATCTTCACATTCGGACGAGGAGAGGCGGGATCTCAAAAGCGCAACCCATCACTGTCCCAGGAGAGCAACAATCGCTTCAGTAGTCTAGGACGGCCCCGGGAAAGCCTCACCAGTAACTACCGGGATAACAACTCGAGTAGCCGCAGGGATACCGCTTCCAACCAACGCAACAGTCTTAGTTCCCAATACCATCGTAACGCCGTCTTAAACAACAACAATGGAACAAGCTCCCTTAATCGGCCAAAATTTAACCTAAAATCTTCTGGAGGATCTTCTCTGTTGTACTCCACCTCCTTCCGCAACAGACAGGACCAAGGCCCGGCCTCGCTGACCAGAAGGGGCTCTGACTCCAACGACCCCCCGACCCAGTCACAGAGGTGGAGGGAGCAGGATGACAACGTTGTGACAGAGAAAGACAGGGGAAAGGTCGCCTCAAATATCACGCGGGACGGTGCTGTTCTCATCCCCATAAGAGACTGGAACAGCCGCTGAAGCAATGGTGCTAAACTTAGATGTAGTTTTATACGGCTGATGCGCGAAGATTTCCGGGTCAACTAATCATACCAAACATTTGTACGTTATACTCTTTTTACAAAGCTTTTGGTTAGATCCCGAGTAAAATAATATTAAAAGCTCTGTGAGAGAAAATACCAGGTAGTTTCCTCAAACGTCCGGTGACGTGACTTCGAAAGTCACACCAGTACGTCCTATACCACATGTAGTCATTATCAAACTATTTATTAACTCTACTGGATGTCTCTGACACTCACGCTCGTAACATTTATAACTCGACTGGAAGGTGGAAAGCACAGAACAGGCTCAGAAGGTAGTGAGAGAGCTCTCCCAGCCTCGCAGTTGTGAGCTGAGGTTGAGCTCCAAGTGGTCCACCACCTGGCTTACCACCTGTTAAACCAGTGTTTGTGTCAGATGGTGTGGCCCACGTCACTTGACTCACCCATGTACTGCTGCAGTGTTTGTGTCAGATGGTGTGGCCCACCTCACTTGACTCACCCATGTACTGCTGCAGTGTTTGTGTCAGGTGGTGTGGCCCACCTCACTTGACTCACCCATGTACTGCTGCAGTGTTTGAGTCAGGTGGTGTGACCCACCTCACTTGACTCACCCATGTACTGCTGCAGTGTTTGAGTCAGGTGGTGTGACCCACCTCACTTGACTCACCCATGTACTGCTGCAGTGTTTGAGTCAGGTGGTGTGACCCACCTCACTTGATTCACCCATGTACTGCTGTAGTGTTTGTGTCAGGTGGTGTGGCCCACCTCACCTGATTCACCCATGTACTGCTGCAGTGTTTGTGTCAGGTGGTGTGGCCCACCTCACTTGACTCACCCATGTACTGCTGTAGTGTTTGAGTCAGGTGGTGTGACCCACCTCACTTGACTCACCCATGTACTGCTGCAGTGTTTGAGTCAGGTGGTGTGACCCACCTCACTTGATTCACCCATGTACTGCTGTAGTGTTTGTGTCAGGTGGTGTGGCCCACCTCACTTGACTCACCCATGTACTGCTGCAGTGTTTGAGTCAGATGGTGTGGCCCACCTGCTGTAGCACTGTGACTACCTAGTGGGTAGCAACCCACCTAGCCTGGTACACCTACAGCAGGGTGACTTGCCACTTTAAGCAGTTAAACAGCAAGTTCGAGTAATAATGTTATGTATTGCCATGTGTTGCGAAGGTTTCAATGTGCCATAGTGTTAGAGTTTAGGAGTGGAGTATAGTGAGGGGGAGTGAAGTGAGCTTTATTTGAAGTGCTATGAGGCTTATTGAAGGAGTAAGAGTGTGAAGTTGTGTTGTGAGGTGTGGTCGTTGGAGAGCAATATAGTGCAGCATCGAGAGAGACCTAGATTACGGGCTCACCATAGCCCGTGCTACATGGACACGTCGTTCTGAGTAGCTAAATCTAAAAACAGCAACAAGACACCTAGAGCTGGGATACAGATGCCTCAAGTTTGAGGCGCTTGAGGTCCACCTTCACTCCCTCCTCCGCCCGCATACTTAATATGCATTTGTTTAGTTAGGTAATTTATCTTGACCTTTTATATAATGAGAACTTACTATATAACTCAAGCGTTCAGTATACCTTATAACATGCATCATACCTCTTGGCCTTTACGCTGTAAGTGGCGTAGCTGACGCATTGTTTGCCGACGGTTAAATGCTGTTCTCGATTGATTGATTGATAAAGATTAAGCCACCCAAGAGGTGGCACGGGCATGAATAGCCCGTAAGTGGTACAATGCTGTTCTCACTCAGCTCTCAATTATACAGCATTGTTAATCCTAGGTGCCTTATGTTAAACTTTGAATACAAGTTAAATTTACAAGATGAACCGTCGACTTAGCTTTAATGGTGTGTGAGAGCAGCGTCACGTGACCTGAATCGAAGCATTTGGGCCGTTAACAATCTTGTGCTATTACAAAGAACGTATTTTGGCCTTAAAAGAACCTTCTGTTGGCTTCCTTACTTACCTCAAAGATTCTTAACTCTTGGCTTCATCACTTATCGGAAAGAATCAAGAGACAACGACGTTTCGGTCCGTCCTGCTCCAGGACGGGGCCGAAACGTCGTCTCCTCTTCATCTTCTCGGGCCAGATTCACGAAGCAGTTACGCAAGCACTTACGAACCTGTACATCTTTTCTCAACTTTTGGCGGCTTTGTTTACAATTATTAAACGGTTAATGAGCTCCGAAGCACCAGGAGGCTGTTTATAACAATAAGAACAGGTGATTGGCAAGTTTTCATGCTTGTAAACTGTTTAATAAATGTAACCAAACCCGTCAAAGATTGAGGAAAGATGTACACGTTTGTCAGTGCTCGTGTAACCGCTTCGTGAATCTGGCCGTCCTCATCGTTAGCAGAATCTTCACCCGTTGGCTTCCGCATTTACCTCAGAGACTTTTTTTTCCTCACCTCTAACCAAATACTACTGAGGGTTGTATGCTCTGGAATGCCTCTATTGTGTTTTTAGTTGCCGTCCATAACTCGATCATTACTTGTAATCACCTTTGTACATTATATTAATTGACATTTTAATGCTGTGGAACATTTGCTAGAATGTTGCATTCATGCATAAAATGTATTTTGTATGGTAAGTTGAATGTGTATATTTTAAATAAATTGTATAGATTATCCGCAAGTTTTTATGTTGAAAATATTAGTTAGGCTATAGTTTTACATGATGCCATATCATGGATTTTTTTGCCAAATGTAAAGTGTCATGTGCTATTAACATATAAGTATTAGTGGACAGCTTTATTTTAAATACTGTAATCTCAAGGATTGTAATTTTTGTATTTTAGAAATATTTTTAAAAAATGTCCGTAGACCTATGGAGTGAGAATATGTAGCGATAAGAGTTAGGCTTTGGTTATGGCGTCAATTATGTTAAGATACGAGATTTAATATTGAGTAATACATGAGCCAGTCATATTTGTTTTAAGTCTTGTAACCGGTTTGTGGCCAAGTTTGGCCGTTAAGTTGAAGATAATTATGTGGGTTGTGGTAGTGTAGATGAGGCTTGTACAAGCAGCCTAGTGTATTGATGTTCTGAATTGATGCTACCATATGCCGTCGGGGGCTCTTATTGATGCTATATCATTCTCACTCTTCACATTACATAGCAGTAGCAGTTTCCGTCCGAGTGTCTTGATAGATTCCCTGTATATATATAGAGTAATGAAGGGAATATGCGAGAGAAAATTAACATTGTAAGCAAAATGGCTGTTGTTGCTCTACACATGCTTCATTAACAGTAATTCAATATATTTTGACCTACAGGTAATTCAAATATGCATTTGTTGTCATGCCAGTTTTGTATCATCTTGTCAATAAAATATTACATAAACTGAGTTATCGTTCTGTTAATCCTTTAACATTACAGGGACACGTAATTTGGCGGTAATTATGGGTGTACATCTTTTCATTGTAGAGCATAACAAATGACTTACATCTTCATTAATATTGGCTGGGATGACAGGTAATTCCTCAACTATATAACTCAGTGTTTGAGTTCGAATTTAATATAACAATAAAACGAGTATAATTATTTAGAATAAAGCATTTTAATTTAAGACAGGGTAGGTAATAGCTTCTTAATAGTTGATGAGTTGAAGACAGGTATTGTGTTCAGGCAATGGAAGGTTAATTAACGTTGAACACAACTCAAGTTTTCTCAATTACTTTGTGAATTCATTAACCGTGCTTTAGTGTTCAGGTAAGATTATTTAACTATCTTTTGAGTAATTATCTTACCTCTGAATTTAAGATATTAATCACATTGGCTTTTATTGTCATTCAGGTGTCTTATCTCAAAATGAACACAGTTTACCAATTCCTGATCTTAATTATACTGCTCCAGAATGATGCTATATCGCTCTATATCTCGCGTGCTATATATCACTATCACTTTCTATATCACGCAGTATGGAGAGCGCTCCATACTGCGCGCTCACACATTAAGGTACGATATTGGCAATGGAATGCACTTACAAAAGAATATCTTAATTCAATCAGAAAAAATAAAAGAAATAGTCCAGCTTTTGCCAGCATGTCTATAGCGAAGATCTACATTCTGAAACCCTTATCACCAATTTAGCTAACTAAGCATCTTGAAAATTATGTTCTTTGCTAGGTTTTGGGGGAATACTAATATATGAAATCATTTCTAAACGTAGTTACGACCTGATTAATAGTAGTACACTCAACTGTGATGGCTAGCAATGAGCAAAAACAAATGTCCCTTTGCTAAACTTCCTCGTAAAAATATGCAATTTTTAGTGTGTAAAGCGTCACTCACTTATTGTAACAGCTAGTTCTGGCCAATCTAAGGATAACAATGGCCAATTATATCGCACGAAATAGTTTAATAAAGTTTATTAACATGTCAGGTATCAAGAATCTAAAAATTAATGCAATATTGTACTGCCATCAAAATAATACAATTCACGTCAATTTAGACATTAGCTTTAACACACATTATTAGGCTATCACATATAAATATGATGAAATGCATTCTACTAGAAATTATTGACCTCATTACATATAAGACAAAGTAATGAAAAATATTATGAATATCAACTTCGGTGATAATCACTATATAATGTATAGTGCATCACTATAGTAAGGTACTATACATTATATGCGCCCCGGCTGCCTGATACCGGGAAATAGCAAAGAGGGATGAGGTCCCTATAGCCTCTTCAGGCCACACACCCTACAATCTCCTCAGGCCACACACCCTACAATCTCCTCAGGCCACACACCCTACAATCTCCTCAGGCCACACACCCTACAATCTCCTCAGGCCACACACCCTACAATCTCCTCAGGCCACACACCCTACAATCTCCTCAGGCCACACACCCTACAATCTCCTCAGGCCACACACCCTACAATCTCTTCAGGCCACACACCCTACAATCTCTTCAGGCCACACACCCTACAATCTCTTCAGGCCACACACCCTACAATCTCTTCAGGCCACACACCCTACAATCTCTTCAGGCCACGGACATGACGCATGAAACGGAAAGGTATGGCGAAGGATGTCATGGCGGACATCGTCTCTGGCACCTGCCACGTCGAGGAGAACGGGAACCGTGATACGAGATAAGATACGAGATTCCTCGTCTCACAATCGTGAGGCGAGGAATATTCAGCCTACGAACGGCGGAACTCTGTAGTCTGAAGCGAGCGCTATGAAATCGAGGGTAGTGAAGGTGTTCCACTGTATCCTGCAGGGTTGGACACCACTGGCAGTATGGGGAAGCTGCCTTATGTGTGCTTTCCTCCGAGGCTAAGAGGTCCCCCTTTTTCCAGCCAGAGGTGGTACCTCTGTGTGTGTGTGGGGGGGGGGGGCCTTAATATAAGTCTAACTGTATATAGTTAGGCTTATACCGTTGTTGTTGTTATAGATTCAGCTACTCGGAACAAGTTGCAAGTAGCACGGGCTATGGTGAGCCCGTAGTGGACTGACCTGGCATAGGAGCGGGGCTGTGAGTGTACAAAAGTAAACACTGCAGTAAGTAGTCAATTTTGTTTTATTAACAAGCTTAGGTATACACAGCAATGTGCTGCTACCCTATTCTATATGGAAGATGACGCTGTGTAGCTCAAAAACTAACAATAGGTTCATATTTCCTGAATAAAGATTTTGAATTTGAATTTGAATCTAATATTCGCATCAGGATGGTTAGTCATATATGGAATCAGGGGAGAAATTACTAGCTTCAGTACAAAAATAAATATATGATTTTCATCACAGCTAAGCACTGAATCATGGAAATATTATATTATAATTATTTTTATCAGTTTCTATAAGAATCCTGTCAAATAATGCCTATTTTATATATAACAGTTCTTCAAAAGGGAAATTCAAAGTTAGCGGTGGAATCCCTCGCAATATTATCAGTGGAACCCGAGTTCACCATGTTGTGAAATACGCTACTTCTTATTTATATCAAATTTTACATTATTATATATATTTACATATATTATTACCATCAATTTTTTGTGGTATTTACTTGTAAAATAAAAGTCATAACGCATATAAGAAAATAGCAGCAGTCTCCAACAGAAAATGGAAGTAAAGGAATTAATACATATACAAAAATTGCAGAATATGATATAGAAGGTAATAATAATAATAATAATAATTTATTTAGGAACAGTATATACATAGTTGCAGCGTTACAGTACATTCTATTAGATTTAAAGATAGAGGTAGTAAATATAATATTTAAAGCCACTAGTACACATAGCGTTTAGAACAAGTTATTTATACAAGGGGGAGGTGGGGAAATATAATATATATAAGAGAAAGACAAAATAGGGGCCAGAAATATAATATATGAGTGAAAATCAGGGTAAATATGCCCTTAGGAGGAGCGTGCGCAAGCCGCGAGGCGCCTGTCCCGCCCTAGAGCATTGTGGGCTTACGTCATGGTGGGCAGTGACGTCACAAACATTGGGAAAGCGTTGAGGGGTTTGCTTGAGAGTGACGACGCTTGTCCAGGCCTTAATGTATGAGTGGAGGCGTGGGTAAGAGTGAGTGTAGTGTAGTGCCCGGCCCAGGAGCTAAGAGACGACTTGTAAGACACGAGCGGGATGTCCACCCCGGCCAGACGGCGTCTTATGAGGGACTTCAAGAGGTGAGACATCATCTTCCTCCTCCATCAGCTGTGACCTTGTTTCCTGCCCCGCCTTATTTATTATGGCGGGGGCGCTGCCCCCGGCCTCAAGGGGGGCGACTAGGGGGCTAAGGGGCGCCCCTGGTGGTAAGGGGAGACTTAAGGGGTTGGTAATGGCTTATGTGAGGTGTGAGGGACGTCTCATAAGGGGGGGGAGGGGGTGACTTCACTGTTTGCTGCAAGTTCTTTGTTGTGTTGCTATAAATACTGTGGTGTTGTGGCGTAGTTGTGGGCTGCCCCACGCCCACACGCCCACGCCCGTCACACGCCCATTACACACACTAATATATCCCGTTATTCCTCGTCTTATATGTACCAACTTCTCACAACTACATATATTTTTTATTTCAACTCCATAAGGGGCTCCTAGGTGTAAAGATTTCTCTAAGTTATTATGAAGCATTATGGCTACAAACGTGTATTAAATAATGTTATTGAGCTGTTATACTGACTCATTATGGATTTAACTGAAATTATTATGTATGGAAAACATTTTTAATGGACTCGTGCTTGGGCCACACCTCAAGCAGGCAAAATAGTTTAAATAACTGCTTCACAAAAGGCAGTTTATTTAACAAACCAGTAAATACTATTACATACATTGCCTAGGGTTATTTTGAGATGATTTCGGGGCTTTTTAAGTGTCCCTGCGGCCCAGTCGTCGACCAGGCCTCCACCCCCAGGAAGCAGCCCGTGACAGCTGACTAACACCCAGGTACCTATTTTACTGCTAGGTAACAGGGGCATAGGGTGAAAGAAATTCTGCCCATTTTTTTCTCGCCGGCGCCCGGGATCGAACCCGGGACCACAGGATCACAGGTCCAGCGTGCTGTCCGCTCGGCTGACCGGCTCTTGATTGTTGGAAGGGCAAGATGTGGCATGGCCTTCACCGAGACATGCACGACTCTGAAAGGCTTAAACTCCAGACACAGAACTAAAAGCTTTGTGGAAATTATTAAATCCTTGAAACTCCAAGTATCTGAGAAATGAGCGACTAATTTGCGGAACCTGAATCTTCCAAAGTGTCTTGTAATCTAATGCAACTCCTATATACACATATTGGACATGGGTATGGCCAAGCCTGTGTGTTACTCGTACCCGTGCAGCACTTGTAGTGACCAGGTTTGTTACTGGTATTGCCAGCTGTTGAACATATTTTACTTTGAAATTTTGTACTGGACTACCTGCTTCAGATTATGTATATATATATGTATATATGTATATATGTGTATGTGTGTGTTTTGTGTTTTTACTTTAAAATAAACACTTCCTTAGTGTTTAAAGCCTTTTCACCTTGTGAAATGAGGCACTAAATTTGCCAAGGCACACTATCAGTGGTTTAAGATTTTATTAAAAATTGTAATGTTAGGATCCTTTAATTTTTTAAGTTATTGATCTTTTAATGTAGTAGCAATGACCCAAGAAGCTGCATTAGTGCAGACTTGCGTGAAATAAAATGTCCGTTCCAAATAACGGATGATAAATTATAATAAGACCAGGTCAGAGTTGTCGGGTGGCCTTTACTAAAACCATGGGTATTGAACTTTAAAAAATTTGCCTCTCTGACTTAATCTTTATTCTTGCTTTTTCTACCCTCCCTCAAACTCCACAGGCATTCCTGTGAACCATTCAGGACACACAGGTTGGAAAAATGCTGCCTTATTGTATCCATTGTTGTCACAATCTTGAAATATTTTTAAGTACATATTAGTCTTTCAAATATGGAATATAGCATAGGCCTTCCATCGTGTCACTTGGATAATACACGGCTGATGAATCCAAAGTATAATTCTGTTGGTGCCTCCTTTTTAATAGCGGATATTGCAGACGGGTTTTAATTACCATATTTGAAAAAGGATATTGGCATTTTGAAGGCGTTCAATGGCAAGCACAAATGATGGTACAACAATTTAAGATACCTCAAATGTTTAACCCCTTAATCATGCGCTGATCCCCAGAGTAATGTGCTTATCGTTTTGATTTTAGTTATCGTCCTGATTTTTATACAACTAAGTGTGGTTATAAAGCATGTCCCCTCTCCCCTTACATTTCATCCCAAATTCTGTTATATCTGAAGTCAGGATAGCCATTTAAAAACAATTTCATTGTGCCTGGAGCCATATAATGGAGTATACACTTATAATGTACATTGTGGTTATAGCATTAAACCCTTGATGCAATATAGCAGTACACACTAAATAAACATTGTAATCTATAACATTATTTTATATACACTGAAGTGAAGTACCACTTATCTTTTGAGCCCATGACTGGCCAAATGAGTTGTCCTTTGCTAAAGGAGTTTGCATGATCTTTGTATCGTCTGAATTGCGATTACATCTGAACACTGTTCTTTCAAAAAGCTCTTCTGGAGCATACTTCTGGAGTATACAGATTACCCTGTGATAATCGTCAGTTCTTTTTATTTTATGAATAGTAAATTTTTGTTCTATACTTCTATATACTTTTTGTTCTATAATTTGTTAGCTCACGTATAGTACTTAAGGAAAATTAAAGTTAGTGTTTGCTGCCTGAGAAATATGTTTATTTGATTTAAAGACAAAAGTAAGCTAAATTAACTGTGGGCAATATATTAAATGGGGTTCACTTGTTGACAAGGTGAAAATAAGGGCAAGAACTTAATTTTTGTATTTGCATTATTGCTGTCAGCTGTAAATAAATTCTTTCCAATTATTAAAAATTTAGTATATTTGAGATCTGATACATGTATACCTTTATTTACAGGCTTCAGCAAGACCCACCTGCAGGCGTTAGCGCTGCTCCAACAGAGAACAATATTATGATCTGGAATGCAGTAATCTTTGGGTAAGAGTTTCACTTCATTTTTATTTACTGTACCGAAATATAAATTAGCTTAATGTGCATAAATTTTTTTTGTATGACTTCTACAGTCTGGGATTTATGCTAATGTATTCTTTTATCCACGTACAGTAAGGGAAAATCTGGTTAAATAATGTGAAAGAATTCTACACATTGTCACTTTAATTAGAAGGTGGCGAAATAATAAAAACAAATTTGCATGGGTGTCTTTGTGTAATACTTTAACACTTAAATACAAAGATGCGTGTAGAATTCAATGAAATTTTTACTTTTGCCATCCTTCAATGGCCATGAAGGTATTTTAAAAGATTGTGCTTGCATAATCTACACAACTAGATGATGATTTACTTTGTACAGACTTTATATTACTAGATGCATTAATGTATAATAAATTAAAGATAGAGGCAAAGATTTGCATTTTTACCATCTTTCACTTAAGGTGAGGTGCTTGGATGGGTATATTTGATGCTAGATACAATGTAAACATTATGTATTTAGGATGGTGTCAGCTGTTATCATTCTTGGTGTAACACCCACACACACTTCCCCCACCATGGAGCAGTTACAAAGCTTCACTTGTTACGTGCAACTTCCTGTTCTTACATGTCAGGGGTCATAAATAAGTTTGTGGGTGTACTTGCCTAGTTGGGCTTGCAAGAGTTGAACTTCGGCCCTTTGGTCCCGCCTTTCAACTGTCAAACTTGGTGTACAGATTCCCGAGCCTATTGGACTGCCATATCTATTTAAAATGGTATGGCATCTGCCTCCACCACATTACATCTGCCTCCTCCACATTACATCCTAATGCATTCTATTTGTTAACCTCTGACACTTGGAAAAAGTTCTAACATTGCTGTGGCTCATTTAGTTACTAAGTTTCCACTTGTCCCTGTGTTCATGCACCACCATGCTAAGTATTTTATCTTTATCTACTGTGTCAATTCCTGAGAATTTTTTAGGTTATATGTCTCGTCTAACTCTCCTGTCTTTTACCTGTGTTTGTAATTATCTAAGTGTAGTTACAGGATGAGAACTATGCTCATGGTGTCCCTCCCATCTTTCCAGTACGCTGTTGCATAATACTTTGAAACTAAGTTTTGGCCTCGACAACTTTTTAAACGTTCCAACCATCTACTACTAATTGCAAAAGAAAACTTTCATTTTTGAGTGCCTTAGCTTTAGTTGGACCCCCTTTTTTTCCAGAATTCCTGTGAAATTAATCTGTTAGTTATTTTGTAAGTGGTGATCATATCGCCTCGCTTTCTTCTATATTTGGCATATTTAACGCCTCTAGTCTCTTCATAACTCGTTTCATCTACTGTATATCCTTCATGATTGTCGGCAAAGCCATGCCGTCTACTGTATACAGTATTCACTATGATTGTAACCAGGTTCATTCACTCTGTGTATTCCCTTCATGGTTTTCACCTGGGCCATGGTACAGTACCTACCCAATACCCCATTCCTAATTGTTGGCAGGCAAGGTGTTTAATTTACAAATGTTGTACATGTCTAACAAGGGTTTTTTCATATAAGCTTATCCTAAAAGGGGAAGGTATTTAATGCAGACAAAGTTGAAGGAAGTGCAAAAATAGGAGTGTGATCAGTTTGGGGGGTAATAAATTGTTAAATTTCATAAGTGCTCATCTGTTAAGAGGGCAAAGCAAAGTTGGTTTGAAGATGAAGAGATACTATACTGGTATTTCTTCTAAAGTTAAAAAGGCTCTTTGTAAAGTTAAATGGTTATGACAATCTTAGACTTCATTTATATCGCATTATTTAAATTTAAATAGGTGGGTTTAATAATCCTATTCATTATTTTACTTCTACAGGCCACATGATACTCCTTTTGAGGATGGTACATTTAAACTTACGTTGGAATTCACAGAAGAATATCCTAATAAACCTCCTACAGTTAAATTTGTGAGCAAGATGTTCCACCCAAATGTTTATGCAGATGGTGGGATCTGTTTGGATATTCTTCAAAACAGATGGTCCCCAACATACGATGTAGCAGCCATTCTTACGTCCATACAGGTTAGTAGTCCGTTTCATATAAACACACTAGTGCAATTTTTCTTAGTTTTCTGTTGATATAGCTTCTGTTTTTTATATTTCCATGTTAGTGATGAATGTTGAATTCACCCTTGCTTTGAGATTGGCATCTTTTGGTTACTGCTCAAAGAATACTATGCTTCGGTAGATTTGGATATATTGTGGTAGGTCAAATGTTTTACGTAACTTGTCCTGTAAACGTCCCGCTTGTTAGAAATTTGAAGTTCTCCGCCTGTCATTTTGTCCAGTTAGCATTGTCCCGTGCTTATTTAGCATTGTTTACTTTTCCACCAGTATCCTTGCTGCACTTTCCAAATGAGGTTAGATGAAACACTGTAAGTTTTGGTTTTACTGGTGCGAGACAAGTGCAAGAGAACACGTGCAGTTAGATCTACGGGAGGAGGACATGCATCAGTGAAGAAGTTGAAATGTGGCAAAGCTGCAGGTATTGATGAGGTACATGCAGAAATGATTAAATGCAGATAAGAAAAAGGTATGGAGTGAGTGTGGGGAAAATGTTAGTCTCTAGGATAACGGTATTTTTTTTAGGATAAAATTGATTGAAATGGAAATCTGCATTTTGAGAAGATGTGCAGAGAAATTCAGAGATAATATGCAGAGGCTAAAAGAAATGAGCCTTTGGCATGCTGGCCTTCATCAGCATCACCGGGTTAGGTGATTATTTATGTTCATAAAGTCTGTTTTGACAAGCGATGCATATAACATGTGTGTTCTTAAACTTGGAAGTAAATTGTAGTGTTTGAGGATGGACTGTGGTTGAGAGAATATTTAATGAATGTGGAAAGTCATGTAGAGCAGAAAATATACATTTTATATAATATACACTATATATAATTATGCATATTTATCCTGATAAATTGTGAATAGAGAAAATGGTACAGTATCAAAATAAATAACTGGGCTGTTAGTCTGGGATTGTTTAATGGGCTTCTTGGTTGTAATGTTGCCGGTCTCAAGCATATGAATTGAAAGATTCTCCCCGTTCACGTGCTTAAAACTGCTTTATCATTGGTTTAGTAATGGCTTTTGGGGATGGTCCACGAAGGCGTATGAGCTCAATAGTTTTACGTTATTCTTAGTATACTGCAGTTTGGTGTATAATGTTCATTCCTGTCATCACTAATTAATGAGCTTGTTTCATGAAGTGTTTATGGTAATTTGTTTTTTTCTTGCCCCTGCAGTCATTGTTGGATGAACCTAATCCTAATTCACCAGCTAACAGTCTGGCGGCACAGCTTTATCAGGAGAATCGTCGTGAATATGAAAAACGTGTAGCTGCTATCGTAGAGCAGAGTTGGCTTAATTTTCAGGTGAGTTCACGAGATTAGGGACATTCATAACTTGAAACATCTTTCCGATTAGTTTTATTTTATGGTGCACAGGATACAGTATAAACATTTTGGTGATGGGTGTGGGTTGAAGAGGAAGTTAGTGATGAAACTTAAGTTTCTTATATTATTAAGCCTAGAATTGTTGATTTATGCCTTGGATATGTTGATGATCAAGGGGTTGGACGAGCCCTGGCTGCCCAATACCGGGAAATAGCTAAGAGTGGGTGCTTTAGTTTCAAATGGTTTTTAGCATACCATTTGGATTAATTCATTAATACATAACGTTAACTTTTTGGGTCAAACAGTCCATTTTTGCATGTTTGACCAAATGGTTGCTGTAGTGCTGTCATTGATGTAGGATGTGCTATAATAAATGTCATGTTATTTCCTGTAAAAAAAAAAAAAAAAGGCCATTTGTTGAAAATGGGGCCAGACTAAGCGTATGCCAAATGCATCAAATTGTTGGTTAGAGGTTGGTCTCGATACTCCTATCCATTTGGATGGGAGTAAATAATACATGTCTTGCCTAATAGCCAGAGTTGCTTAAGTTTTCTTAACATACTAATGCATACATAGTTTTTGCTTAGATGTGGCAAGTGAAAATAAACAAATGCTATTATGCAAAATGGCACTAGCCTTTTATGAGTGTAAGAGGTGCAGCTCTGGCCGTTAGAAAGTATAACATTAATATTTATATTTAGTATATAATTATATGGTTTCCAGGATGAAGATGAAGGTGAAGATATGAAGAAGGATACCTAGGGATTGGAAGTGTTGTCTGGAGGGCTAGCCCTCGTCGTTGGGCTAGGGACCGTCACTGTCGCCCCATCCCCCCCTTTCTATGCCACACCTGCCCTCTCCTCATTCACCCTTGCAACCTACCCACTCACATATAGCAACTCACTAACGAGGGGTTATCGTTTTATCTTCAAATAATATTTGATATCGGTGCACCAAAACTGCCGAGTCTTGGGAAGTGAACATAACCTAAGCATCTTGGAAGGTAAATTTCTATCCAGTTACTAGTTATCCCAGTCAAATATACTGTAGTTAGCTTTACTCAAATTGGCTTTTTGTACACAAAGGTTCATGTGATGTGACGTGTTGTGCACATGATGGCGTCAGGTGTTGTGTGCCGTAGGGTAGGTGGCGAGCCATCGGAGGAGAGCCTGAATGCTCCATCTTACACGGTAAAGTGTAGGATGTCTGCTGCCCTTATTCAGGCTCGTCTTTACTTCTTGACTATTTACAGTGCTGCAGCCTATAATTCAATATATTTTATTGTTTTCTGCCTCTGCAAGTTATGAACCTTATTATTATTATTATCATGTAAGCTGCATAAAGTGTTCATTATTTCTGGCAAGATAATTTTGAAGTGATAAATGTGTGTTAGTATACTATCTCGCTTCCCTGATCAATTCATGTGTTGATACGTATCATTATATTTCGATTCATATGCAAGGCTTTTGCCTCTATTCAGATTCCAGCTGTGTAACTCCAGTCTGTAAGCCTGAATTCTAAGATAATTCTGGGTTTCGGCAAGAATGCATGCATTATACTGTGAATGTTTGGCCAAATCTTTGCTTACACTGACAAATAACAAATTTGGCCTCCTTTGCAAGTGTGGATCTCGAGTATGTTTAACAAGATATTGAAGGAATATTGGTACTGAAAGTGATTAAACTATTTTTTTCCTCATCTATACATAAAATTGAATCTTTGTGCTCACTGTGCAGCTCTAGTACACTGTGTAAAATTGGAAAGTGAAAACATCTTTTTCTTTGGTGCAAGATTTTGTGTGCTGTGATAGATATCTTTGTTGTTTGGAGCTTTTATATTTGCATAATTTGGTGCTTCTCTTGGTCAGTGGTATGTATCGCTTTTCATAATTTTGGATTCTGAAGCCAGTGTTGTGTGGCTCTAGTGTATTTGAGTAGTGGCATATGCATTTTTTTAACCAATATATTTTTGTGATCTGAAAGATTAAAAGGGCTCTCAATGGTTTGTGCAGTGTAAGCTGTAAGATTCATATGAATTCAATTGGAGCATATATTACTTTGAAATTTAACAATTTGCAGAAGAACTCTTTTATCAGCTGGTCTTCTGAGCATGTGAATGTTTATCCATCATCCCTTACAATATCTGCATTGAAAAAAGTAGTGAAACATGAAAAGGGTCAAAGAAATAAGTACTCGTATAAAATCCTACCCCCCACCCCTTTGTAAGCACTGTAAAATGGGCACAGTTTTTTTTTTAAGTGACAGTACTAGGATTATTATTTAATCCCGGAGTCTGATTTATATATATAACAAGTTTAGAGAAATTGTATTGAATTTGGTATCTATCAATTCCAAAGACTAAGATGAACGTGGGCATAATGGTATGCTTTAACAAGATTACCGTGTATTTGATGTCAAATGGTTTTATTATGAAAGATTTCGGTGTAACAGATTGAAATACATACATACAAGGTGTCGCGTTTTCTGGTATGTAAATCTGACGCTTTTGAATATTGAGTTTTTAACGGAGCAATTTACTTTTATGGGCTCATTAGTGTTTTGAGCAAAAATTTTTGATATATATATATATAGCATATGAAAATTGGTCGCTGTAGTATAGTAACTGTCCTGAAAGATACTCCAATACAAAATGCTCTTGTTTATTATTTATAAATGGAGTTTTTTTCTTTAACTCTTTCAAAATATACCACATGTACACACTAACTATTGGTCTAGTTAAAAGTATACTTGTGTATAAATTCTGTAGAATGTGTGTGACCTCTGATAAAATTCATCCCTGGTTTGGTGTCTCCTTACGAAAATGTAGAAAACAGATCTTTCAGTTCTAGGACATGATTTCCTATGAAATAAAAAATTGTGCTTTGTGTATATACTGTAATGTTATCAATAAATTTCATCCATACTTTTGTTTTTGCATTTGTCCACTTGGAGGAAAGTGAATATGAGGGAGATGAGCCGAATTCTGGCTCATTGCCAGACATAACCCGCCAAACACGCCGAAACTACGACGTTGGTGCAATGTTCGAACAAGTTTTAACCCCTCCTAACCAGTTATAACAACCAATATAGCAAGTTGTAACGTTTTAATACATCATAAACACGTTAAGCCAAGATGTAACAACTTTATTAAAAGTTGTAACCAGCGGAAAATAGACGGTTTCGGTTTGTTTCCAGGGAAGGCTCATCTTGTCATTTAGCAACCTGTCCTTGGGGTACCATAGAACAGTACTTGTGTAACATAATGCTCACAGTTCCTATGCTGATTGCTCACTGTTTCCCTATGGTAGATTTGCATTTGTTAGCTATCTTCAGGCACCAACCCTTCCTCACCTCTCGGTACCCGTCCCATTTCTGGTGAGAGATTTATGTACCATTTTCCATCCTATTTGAATATTGCAGATCAGCTACATACTATTGGAGGCTTGTAGTTTTGTTTTGAGAAATCTTGGTAATTCTCTAAATTATAACAATTATTCTATGAAATATTATGTATATAATTCAGTTAGTGCCAAATTATTATATATACAATAGGATATACTCTCTGAAAATTAAAAAAAATGGCTTGTACATTATGAATGATAGAAAATAAATTGGTAGGTTATACTACGCTACTGCCCACAGGATGGTATAATAATTCTAATTCATTGTTGGGGGACAGGAAGCCAGTGTATTTATACACGGTAGACTTGTATCGAGCCCCCCCCCTCCCTCCCCAGGACGAATTGCTGATCACTCCCAGGATGCAGCCCCATAACAACCTGACTAACTCCTGAGTACCTACTCACTGTTGGGTGAACAGACGCAGTAGCTGAAAGGAAATGTGCCCAACCATTCCTATCCCGCCTGGGATTCGAACCCAGAATTCTCGATTGTGTTGTGAACAAATCCAGCTGGGTATGGCAACAAATGCCCTTCACAGGATAGTAATGGAGTTTACAACTCCCAATGGGATGGGAATAGGACCATTACACCCACAGGATGGGTATTGGGTTACAGACTACTAGCACATGTACTCTGTACCCTACCCTCAAGCAGCCGATGGGTAATGTGACAAAAATAATTGTCAAATCGATCAATTTTTTATGCAGTTCCTGCATCCTGGGAATGATCAGTAATTCGACCTTGTGGGACTGAGCAGTGCTCCAAATTTAGCTAGATGATTTACTCATAAGGAGGCAATTGATTACCGTCTCTGCCTGCCTCTGAGCATCCTGAAGGAAGAAATATTCAGAGAAAATAGAGAATCTAGTTCACTTGAGGCAAAGTTAATAATAATAATTATTAGTATTAAAATTGACAGAGCTTAAAGATAGATGGTACACATAGCTACCACCTATGGCTCCTCGTTTTAATATTTCGGATTACTTTAAGACTAAATTAAGATTATAGCGAAGATTATATATATTGATAGATGAATACAATTTACTAAAAAAGTTTACTCTTTACTGAAAAGTTAACAAAAAAGTTATAATAAATCTCCATTCTGTCACTTAATATTTCAACCCATTATTTACACCACTATTCTACAGTGCATCCTGTTAAAGGTTAGCACTTAAGAAATCTTGGTGCTTCTCAGTAAATTATAATAAGCACTCCATAAATTATTACATATATTATGCATTCGCTAAACATTATATACAATAGTGTAAGCTTTGAAAATCATAGAGAATGGGTTGTAGGAACGTAAACAGTAAGCGATGTGACGTTGGAATGTGTGGAGTACAAACATGTTGGATATAGGGTCCACAACAAGTCACACTGAGGTCCTCTGCCACCCAGAAGGATAGGTATGAGGTCCACTGCCAGCTGTTGGATGGATATGGGGTCGCCTACTGCCCACAAGATGGGAACGGGTATCACAACCGTCCACTGGATAGGTATGGGGCTCACTAGCACCTGTTGGATGGGTATGGGGGTCCACTACCACCCACAGGATGGACGTATGGCCCACTTCCGCCCATAGGATGGGTTTGGGGACCACTACCATCCACAGGATGGGTAACAGGTCCCTTACCACCTGTAGGATAGGTATGGGGCCTACAATCGCCCATAAGATGGGTATGGGTCCACTACTGCACAGATGTAGGTGGTAGCGGACCCCATACTCATCCAACAGTTGGTAGTGGACCCCATTAACATCCTACAGGTGGTAGTGGACCCCCATACCCATCCTACGCGTGGTAGTGGACTCCCATACCCATCCTACAGGTGGTAGTGGACCCCCATACCCATCCTACGCGTGGTAGTGGACTCCCATCCCCATCCTACGTGTGGTAGTGGACCCCATACACAGAATGACTAATTGTGGACCCTATATCCATCCTGAGGATACACTGGCAGTGTTGAAGGGAGCAGTGTTCAGTGTACAGGTTCCCAAGTGGGAAGACTTGAGAAGCAAACCGACGAGAGGCATCAACATCAGAGGCTCTAGTGTCACGTGACAGACTTGACGTGGTAAGAGGCAATGTCATGTTATGTTATCCTGTTGTTGTAGATGGTCTTTAGTGCCCCGAGACGGTCTTAGTTGCCTTCCTTACTGTGCTTGTCTCTGAAGCTAGACACAGATATTGTGAAATAATCAATGATGGAGTCAGAGTTTGTCTCCTGTGGATTCCTTCCCATATTAGTCTCCGAATGCATGATAGAACGGATGAGTTGGGCAAGACTTTTGCTCATAAAGAGGGAACTGATTACCAATTTGGACTGCCTTTGAGCAGTCTGAGGGCAGTAATATTCCGGGAACATCAACTAAATTTCATAGACTTGAGGCAAAGTGAAATTCACACCAGTTGCTCCATCTATCATCATTCTATTATGCAGGAAGAACCGCACGTCTATGGGTCATCCAATAAGGTTAGCAGACTTCTAGATGTTACCACTGCTAGGCTTAGGCTCGGCTACAAGTACCTCTGGCAGTTTGTAACATCTGCTGATGTAGATTTGACTAAATGTAAACTATGTCAGCAGAACTATTCGCATACTATGCGTCATTATATAATGGAATGGGGAAAAATAGCAGAATTAAGAGATAACACCATCAATAGTGTCCAAGAAATGTGTAAGTACTTCATTCATAATGATGTGCTGCCCGAAATCTTAGCGAAGTATCCAAAATTTGCTTACTGTAGGTAATGCATGCACATGACTGTAAAGTTGCCACCCAGTTGGGTGGGTGTGGAGCACATGACTGTAAAGCTGCCGCCCAGTTGGGTGGGTGTGGAGCACATGACTGTAAAGCTGCCGCCCAGTTGGGTGGGTGTGGAGCACATGACTGTAAAGCTGCCGCCCAGTTGGGTGGGTGTGGATCACATGACTGTAAAGCTGCCGCCCAGTAGGGTGGGTGTGGAGCACATGACTGTAAAGCTGCCGCCCAGTTGGGTGGGTGTGGATCACATGACTGTAAAGCTGCCGCCCAGTAGGGTGGGTGTGGAGCACATGACTGTAAAGCTGCCGCCCAGTTGGGTGGATGTGCAGCAAGACTAGTAACTGTGTGACTCACCATAGATGTAAAGTGCCTTGTATAGTGACTGTTGTGAGCCTCTTGTTGAATCACTTGTGATACAAAATATTATTGATGTGTGTATTTATGTGGGTGATTGTGTATGTATATATGTATATGTATGTCCATGTATGTATGAGTATGTGTACGAGTATACATACCTTACCCTGAGGTTACCTTGAGGTGCTTCCGGGGCTTAGCGTCCCCGCGGCCCGGTCGTCAACCAGGCCTCCTGGTTGCTGGACTGATCAACCAGGCTGTTGGACGCGGCTGCTCGCAGCCTGACGTATGAGTCACAGCCTGGTTGATCAGGTATCCTTTGGAGGTGCTTATCCAGTTCTCTCTTGAACACTGTGAGGGGTCGGCCAGTTATGCCCCTTATGTGAAGCGGAAGCGTATTTGATAGAGTTCTCTCTCAGAGTACCTGAGTACATAACATTAATAATTGTGTAACTAGCGTCAAAATATTGTTATTTGCTTAGCTAAACGAACTAGAGGGTTCAGTTCCTGAACCAATTATATGCATCTGTAACTCTTTACACCACCGCCCACAGGATGGGTATGGGGTGCATAATAAAGAAAAATTGAATTACTGTCTGAGGTGGAGGTTACGATAAGACAGATTTATACATCTCAAGGTGAACACACAGCTCTAACAGGCAGAACTGAAGAGTTTGGGGCTGTAGAGGGCGTGTAGGAAGAAGATGGGAACCGCCTGACTATAAGACTCGAGACTTATACCTGGCTCCAGGAATACATTGGGGAGACGGATACAGGAAGTTGACCAGACCACACACTAGAAGGTGAAGGGACGACGACGTTTCGGTCCATCCTGGACCATTCTCAAGTGTTCATCCCGTTCTCGCACTTTCGTACAGTCAATATTGACTTATTAAATAAGTACATATGTGACATACTAATTTATTGTGAATATTTTAGTTTACCTTGAAAAGCTTCATAGAAAACACCGAACCTTACCTAACCTTCTTAGTATGTTAAGATAAGCATCTTATTGCTTCTTAATTACAATTATTATTTAACGTCTAGGACGACTATCGACTTGAGAATGGTCCAGGATGGTGGGAAACAGCTCTGGCGAGGTTGCGTATTGGCCATACTCGCTTAACCCATGGTCACTTGATGGAGCGCCGCCCTGCTCCTTATTGTCCTAGTTGCATTGTCCCTCTAACGGTCGTGCATGTCCTTCTTGAATGTCCTGACTTCCAGGACGAGCGTGTGTCTTGCTTTCCGACCGCCCCTCGCGGTCGCCTGTCCCTCGATAGAATTCTTGGTGACTCGGATACTTTTGATATCGTTCGCCTTATGCGTTTTTGTTCTCGTATCCTTGGTGATATTTAGCGCCCTCTGATTATTTTGCGTATTTGATGGTGCTACATAGCCTTCCTGGTTTGGTGCCTTCTTTTGATAATTACTTACTTACTTATGATTGTATACGTTATCAAAAAGGCAGTGACAAAGTCAATTTTGCATTTTAATCACAGAGATTAGATCTTAGTGAGATAGGAAAGATATTCATATTTTAAAGAAGGATTTTTGAACCATCGCTCTCCCTATCGATAGAAACTAACTTTTTTTTTTTATTATTAACAAGCTTAGGTATACACAGTAATGTGCTGCTACCCTATTCTATATGAAAGATTACACAGTGTATATCAAAAACTAGCTATAAGTTCATTAAATATTCCCATCTCACAGGATGGTTAGTTATACATGGAATCAGGGGATAAAATACCAGCCTCAATAAAAAAAAAGTCAACTGTGACTAAACAAGAACACCACTTACGGGCTATTCATGCCCGTGCTACCTTTTGGGTGGCTTAATCCTCATCAATCAATCACAAGAAACAAGGGATACATCTCCCGTCACGCAGGGTCCAGTCGCACCTCCACAGATCTCCAGTATCATCTATTGATACTATTAATGGTTCAAGAGGACTATCACTTACGGGCCTACCTCAAGGTAACAATCAGGTGAGAACATAAAATATAAGGCTGATCTATTAGCCTCCATTAGCAAAATCCGGGTACAGCATAAGAATATCTTCCAATATTCCTAAGTGTATGAAGTAATTACAGAGTTCAAAGTACCTTACACCATTTGGTCTGAAGTCACTTATAACAGGGCAATCACAGATATAGTGTTGGTGAGTATGTCCCAGCTCTTGTTCACATAGTTTACAATTGGAATATTCATCACTGGGGGCTATTCATTACCTGCAGCCACCTGCGATACATATCGATATCCTAGCCTAATTCTGGCAATTACAATGTCACACTGTCATTGTGACACTAGTGGAAGTTTTATGCTGTCCGTTCATATAATTCTCGATTCTAAACATGTTTACTTAGTTTAGTTCATTAATTATGCACCCCATATATCATCTTGTGGGCGGTAGTGGAAAAGGTTACAGAGGCACATAAGCATGTCATAGCTCTTTATACTCTTGCTTTCTGGCTTTTGTGTGTCAGTGACTGCTCTTCTGTCTTCCCTAATTTCCTAAAATATTGCGGCTTTGACAGAAGAGATTGGAATGCCCATATCCCACTCAACTTCAGGCTTATCACATTCAGTTTTAGCTGCCTTGTTTGTGTCATCATGCTGGACAACACCTATATGAGAAGGTATCCATACAAATGAGACTTTGAAACTCCTACTGTTTGCAATAATAATGTTGTTTATAATGGAAGTTACAACTACAACCTTTTGAAGATCAATGCTAATTTTATCTAGATAATGTAATAAACGAAAGTTTTCTATGTCAACAGAAAGGCAGAAATATAAGCTACACTTTAAATACTTGTCATAAATATAACTGAAGTGAAAGCGAAGATATATGCATTTGATACTGTACAGTTTCTTGATGGCTTGCTCTAAGAGTGTGAAGCCCTTCACACCAGCCTATAAATTGTGTAATTTATTTCCATATATGCTAATTAACCTTAAAATCTATATGTCAGAAGGAAGGAAGATGTAGACGTTAATGTGACAACATTTCAAGAAATATCTCTCTCTTTAAAGTTAAATAATACAATCCTATCGCCGGTGTCCGGACACATGAAAGCTACTTAGGTATCAGTGGCCAGCCAGGTGGAGATCACAGGCTGTACAATACTGATAAATTATGTAATTCACAGAGATACGTTGATAAATATTAATGTTTTATATTTTATTAAAAATAGATATATACTTTGTTTCATACGTTAAATGTAACAATATTTCAGTATATATTATATAAGCATAGTATATATAATTCAGTATATACAATATATAATAAGAGTGTCAGACCACGGAGGAAGAATTGAAACAGGAATTTCCTTTAGTACTTTCTTATATTAATACATCTTCAGAGCGAACCATTCCTTCAGAAGATGTATTAATATACGAAAGTACTTAGAGCATTCTATTGTGGTTTTAATATTGAACAATTATACATATACGAAACAGAGAAATCTGGTGTCGGAAATAGTAAAAATATTAGTGTGCGATGTGATCAATGTAAGGGGGATATTGGGTGTGCCTCGTATCCCCTACAACAACAAGAAGTTCGAGAGCGATGAGGCCGCCACCTACTAGCTTCAGGATGTCGTCGAATCTAAATCAACAATATACTACCGCCGCTACTTTCTCGGAAACGTAAGTACCTGCCGCTTTACTTCTCTCACCCTGCCTAGCCTGGCCTGGCCTGACCTGGCCTAGCCAGACCTGACCAGACCAGACCTGGCCTAGCCAGACCTGACCAGACCTGACCTGGCCTAGCCAGACCTGACCAGACCAGACCTGACCAGACCTGACCTGGCCTAGCCTTACCTAGCCTAGTCTGACCTGACCTGGCCTAGCCTTACCCAACACTAATCACCACACGTGACAGCCCAAACGAATCGCAAATAAGTACACGTAACAAGTCATATGCCCGGACACTCTTTCACCTTGGGGACTGAGTGGTAACTATTGTATAGAAGAGCCGGCTCCCTGAGAGTGGTAAGAGGGCGTGATAAGAGGCTAACGTGTGGTCTTGAAGGAAGTCGATAAAGCAGACAATTTTCAAAAGGAAGGGCAGCATAACGAGCAGACAGGAATGGACAGACAGTCGGTTATCCCATAATGTGTAATACGCCCCGCACAGCATGGGTGGAGTGGGGGGGGGGGGGGTTGTAGCAGGGCACAGTATGGTGATGGTGCGGGTGAAGTACACACCCACTGAATTCCTGCCATCAATAATTGTTTTCATAACCATTAGAACAATGGCATCCCTCCAGCCACCATCCTTCTACTGACCCCCTCCTCTGGTCCTCCACCTCAGACAATAACCCCCCACACCCCCTCTCCCTTCCAGACATCAGCATGTCAAAATCAGTACCATAATGTGTTTAAACTATTTAAACTAAGTCATTGTGTATCTCAAGGTATCTTAATTCATTTGAAAGTGTACATGTGCATTCGTTCATATACTCGCCTAATTGTGCTTGCTGGGGTTGAGCTCTGGCTCTTTAGTTCCACCTCTCAACCGTCAATCAACAGGTGTACAGGTTTCTGAGCCTATTGGGCTCTATCATATCTACACTTGAACCTGTGTATGGAGTCAGCCTCCACCACATCACTTACTAATGCATTCCATTAGATATAATCATATATGATTACACATAATCATAATCATTCCATACACATAATCATATATGTGTACGTCAACGTATACATACATGCGTATATATACCTCATATTAAAATACTGATAAACGAATGACCATGAACAAATTAATTTATAATTGTAGCATTATATATAATTTTAATAGACTAATTACGTGTTTATACATTTGAATGGTCCAGACAGGTGGCCAGCCTTGGACATATACACTTCTGGTAGGCACAATGACCTCATGTTAGACCCTTGATAGATTATGTGAGAGAGAGAGAGAGCTGGGGCAGGGAGGTGCGTGCCCCAGGGAGATAATCCATGCCCATGCCCCGCCTCGAGGTCAGTTCTCGAGTCACACCAAGAATAACAATCGAGCAAGTTGTCCTGACCAGGATGTGGCATATTAGGGAGGGTTGAGGTATAGGAAGCCTGTCTGATAGGGCTCTTGGCAAGCAGCTCTCCCTCAGTCTACCTATCTATATGGAAGAAATGTATCTAGGCCCTCCTCCCCCCTGCCTATTCTCTCTCCCCCACCTTTCTTCCTTCATTTCCTCCCTCCTTCCCTCCCCCTCACTGGTGAGAGAGTAGGAGTGTGAGAGTGGTTAGAGAACTCATAGTTCTCACGCTCGTGAAATTGTCTGCGACCCTGGAGGAGTAGAGCGGAGGGGGGGGGTGAAAGTAGGTGACGATGGAGGAGTAGAGGGGAGCATTATATGCAGTGAACGTAGGTGTCTATGGAAGAGTACATCATAGAGGAGGGTGAAAGGAAGGTGACGATGGAGGAGGAGAAGGGAGGGGGTGTGAAGGTAGGTGATGATGGAGGAGTAGAGGGGAGGAGGGGGGCAAAGGTAGGTGTCTATGGAAGAGTACATCATAGAGGGGGGTGAAGGTAGGTGGCGATGGAGCAGAGCAAAAGGGGTGGGGGTTGAAAGTAATCCCGAGTTTAATTTTTTAGTTATATATAGTGACACCTCGGCTTACGAATGAATATTTATGAACTTTTCGGGTTACGAGCCTAATTTCTTCGAAAAATTTGAATCGGGTTACAAACTTTGCCTCGGGAAAGGAGTTTGTTGATATACGTATAGGCTGACCTAGCGCGTGGTGGCATGGTGATCGCGCCTCAGTTTACCAGTGTCTCCTGCCTAGTAAGTATCGCGCCTGAATTCTTTGTAAAGCATTACATTTGTTTTGGGATTTTTGGCTATTTGAACATAAAATTTGTTATGCTATATCTTGCCATGAGTCCCAAGAAAGCCAGTGGTAAGGTTCAAGCCAAGAAAACACATGTGAGAATGACCATAGAGGAAAAACAAGAGAGCATTCATAAACATCAAAATGGTGCACAGGTTGTTGAACTAGCTAGGCAGTACAACAAATCTATGTCAACAATATGCACTGTACTTGCTAAGAAAAAGGACATTATGAGCATTAAAGTGGCAAAAGGCATATCAACAATCCCGAAACAAAGAACACAAACACTTGAGGATGTTAAAAAGTTTTTATTAATTTGGATACACAACAAAGAGTTAGCAGGTGATAGCATTTCAGAGGCCATCATTTGTGAGAAGGCATTTGCATGAAGACCTTTTAAAGAAAACCCCTGGAACGAGGGGGTGGGAAAAGATGAATCAAGTTTGAAAATGTGAAAAGTTTGTGTGACAATAGAGCTTCGTGGAAAACTTTTGCTGTGGTCATTACCTGGTGGAATGCACCCAGGATGGAGTATCAGGGCTATACATCTTTTAAATCATAAAAGTAATAAACATTTCCCATCAACCTTACAAACAATATTAACCTATTTTCATGTATTTCCCCCATGTGCATTTTAACACATGGCGATGTTAAGTTACTAAATTGCCTTTATCATTCTGTAAAATTTCAATTACAGTATACTGTATATAATTTTGTTAGTATAAATGGACTGAATATTCTGAAATCACTATTAATTTTACAATTTCAGATTCAAAGGTGGTCTGGACACCCAATTTGGTCAGACAGGTGAAGAGAGCATTTAGGATAGTTCGAAAAGATGAAGATGGTCACAATTGTGTTTGAAGAGGCAAACGCCCCCCTTTGCTCCTGACATTATGTTCAGCCTATTGATCTCTGCACACCTAACACAAGGTAGGTTGAAAACTCCTCCTTCATGTCATTGGTTCATTAGCCAGAAACTTAGGGCCCATGCAGGAATATCCCTAAAAAAAAAAGTGGCCCCAACAATGCATCCTCCAAGTCTGGAGGATGAGCAAGAGCATTGTCGAGAAGCAGGCCCTTTAGTGTCAAACTTTTCTCTTGCAGATATTTTTTGATGGCAGGGCAAACCACTCTACATCACAGTTTTTCTGCACGTTATATATTTTTTAAAACTCTTGGATTTTCAGAATGATACACGAGCAAGGGTTTAATTTTCAAATCGCCACACAGCATAAGAGTTAGCCTATCCTGACACAAGTTAGCCCAAGTTAGCTTGTGTCCGGGCAGTGACGTCTCCTCTTGGGTAATGTATGTCCTCTTCGGCAATTTTTTCCAGAATAGCCATGTCTCCTCACAATTAAACACTTGTTGTGGAATATATCCATCAATACAGTACAGTATCTACAAAATCTTTAAAATCACGAACAAATCTTTCAGCCCCTACTTTGTCTGAGCTGGCACCCTCACCATGCCTCACAACACTATGAATACCACATATTTTTTCAAAATTTCTCAAACCATCCCCTACTCACCTTAAACTCTTTCGTATCTGCAAAACTCGTTCTAGGGGTTTTCTTTATAAGATCTTGCATGAAGATTTCATTGTTGACCAAACCACACACTGGAAATTGAATAGACGACGACATTTCGATCCGTCCTGGACCATTATAAAGTTGATTGTGATGAGATGAGGGAAGCAAGAGCATTAAGTAGGCAAGAGAGAGAGGTGAGGAGATGGCAAGTATGTACGTATGTACATGAATAAAACATGTACATACTTATACATAACGTGTGTAAATAGTGTAATAAACACAATAACAGTATTTTGGGAGGAGGAATGTTGGCGAGTAATGTGTTGGAGGAGGGAGGGAGGACTGGCAGGGTGTGGCAGCTCACTCATATTTTTTGGGCTCACCATACCAACATAGTGGATCGTTATGGTGAATACATACGTAGATGGGTATATACAATGTGTGTGTATATAGTGTAACAACAGCAAAAACACTGTTTGATTGTAGAATATGTCGCATATATGAGGCCCATGATTTTGAGCATAGCGATGTTCTATACTTTGAATTATATAAATTCCACAAATTACACACTTTTAAATAATATTACAGCAAAAAAAAGGAAGAAATGAATGAGAAACTTCAAAATAATTGCGCAACATTTTATTCGCAGCAACTGCCGTGGCACGGGGTGGCAGGGCCGACAGACCCCCATCGCTCCAACGCTCAGCGCCCATAATTTACTCAACTTCCCAGCTCCATCGCAGCTAAAGTAAGTCACATACAATATTTTTTGTTTAGTTTCCCCGTGATCAGACTGCATTTTAACAATATAAGAAGAGAAAAAAAATTTTTGGAAAGAATTTATTTCTTGTGCACCAGGGTGTTATTTGGAGACAGAGCAGTTCAGTGGTTAACTACTAAATATTTTTTTCTCCCACACATGCACCCCCCTAGGAAGCAGCCTGTAACAGCTAACTCCCAGATACCTATTTACTGTTAGGTAACAGGGGTCATCCCCTTTTGTACAAAGAATCTGCTAAAGCTTTTAGGGCTAATCTTTGACACTTGTTTGTCTTTGTCGCCCCATATTTTTTATGTCCGAGTTGAATGCTCTAAGGCCCTTAACTAACTTTAGGTCATGTCCCATACTTCTTGGGGAGCTAATCGACACTGCTCCTCTCTTTACATTCCTCTCTCGTTCTGTCTAAACTCGATTATGGCCCTGTTTACTCGTCTGCTTCTCCTTCTACCCTTCACCATCTGGACACACTGCATCATACTGGGTTACGGCTCAGCTCTGGTACCTTTCCTTCGACACCTACCCTAAGCCTGTATGTTGAAACTGGCGTCCTGTTTCTACAGGATCGCCATGATCGCTACTGTCTTCTCCACCTTGCACGGTCCTTACAGCACCCTCACTCTTGCTTATGTCATGCCTTGACCTTTACCCATCCTGTGGTTCCTGTTCCCTTCACCACCTATCTCTTTCTGTACGGTTGTCTCTCTTACAAAATGCTCTTTCAGTTTGTGTTACCAATATTTCCCCTCGTGTCATTCCGTCTTTGCCCCTATGGAGGGGTCCCCGTTCCTAAATTCTGTAAGCCTTGACCCACATGACTAAAACTTTTACCCCTCCTACAGTTCTAAATTACCTTTTCCTTGAACACTTTTCTTCACACTTCCACTCTATTTCCGTCTTCACCAATGGGTCTTAAGTCTGCAGACGGTGTAGGCTACTCTGTTGTTTTTCCTGACTGCACCTTTGTGTCTCCTGCCTCCGGAGACTAGCATCTTCATGGCAGAAATTTATGCTATTCTCTATGCTCTTCATCAACTCTTTTCTCGCTGTCAATCCTCCTCTGTGTTTGTAGTTGATACTTGCAGTGCCCTCATGGCTCTAGAATCCTTTAATCCAGTCCATCCTTTGGTAGTTGAAATTCAACATTGGCTGTTTCATATCTCCAGTAGATTTAAGACAGTGGAATTTCGCTGGATTCCCACCCATATTGGTGTGTTCTTAAATGAGCGTGCGGACACTGCCGCTAAGGAAGCTATCCGCACCTGTCCCATCTCCCGTAAAGGTATTCCTTATTATGACTTTTACCCAGTTATTCATTTCCCCATTCTTGCCCGTTGTCAGGGTTGTTGGTCTTCTGTTACTGGTAACAAATTGCGTGCTCTTAAGAGTAGTGTGTTCCCGTGGCCTTCCTCCTACCACCGTAACCGGTGGTGGGAAACGGCTCTGGCGAGGTTGTATATTGGTCATACACGTTTAACTCACGGGCACTTAATGGAGCGCTGCCCTGCTTCTTATTGTCCAAACCGTTGTCTCTACATGTCCTGACTTCCAGGACTTACGTGTCTTGCTTCCCGACCATCCCTCACTGTCAATTGTCCCTCGATAAAATTCTTGGTAAATTCAATACCTTTGATATTGTTCGCCGTATGCGTTTTTGTTCTTGTATTGGCGACGTTAGTGATATTTAGCGCACTATGATTATCCCACACATTTGATGGTTTGATAATTACTGTACTGTACAGTACTTTGGTTTGGAATGTATCAAATAAAGTTGTTTCATGTATTCAAATGTGTGAGAAAATCCACTGGGGCTGTGAGATGAAGCGAACCTGTAACAAAGGCATTGCCAGTTGCATACTCTACCACCACTGATGGTAAAAGTCTTACAACTGGATATCTTGTGTGACGGGTTATGGTATCACAGCTATACTGAACCAAGATGGTATGGCTCTCCCTCACATAAATGAAAGAAATGCTGCTATTGGCCTTGCAGTGTGTAAGTTGCAGGTGGAAACAAATGAAAATTATCAAATAAATAATTAAACAATTTACTGAAATAGTAATGAACAAAAATAACACATGACAATACTTGACTATCATGTAATGCAAAGGTGAACAAGTTAGTATGACCTTAAATGCAAAAAATAAACTATAAGCAATGAATAAAAGTATGAAGATATACTGGTGTTCTGAAGACAGCTACCATACCACCATGGCATCAGTCACACGACGTTGGCTGGAAGCGGACGACGGGTTAGAGACACGAAGGTGATCCTAGAGCACTAAGGGAGAGATTGCCTCTCCAGGGAGGCAGCGCTCTTTATATAGTCCGGCGGTGATGACTCATCCAGTGTCAACACGAGGTGGACATCTGGTCAACTAGCAAACTGCTCGTTGTGGCTGGCGGTGCCTTTGTGTTGAGCTGTACCACTGTCAGTTGAAGGCGGCTAACTGCTTGTTTGTGGGGACAAACTGCCAGTTAGCAGTGGCGCCCGGCTTGCCTCTGAGTCGTACCAGGCCGTGCCAGGCCCTGGGGGGTATGGAGAGGTGGCAGGACCGATGACTCTTCTGGGCTGGTGTAGATGTATACTTCGTGCAGAGGCATTGAAGGTGAAGGGAAAAGGCAGTTCCACTGCTATGCAGGGGATTCACGTGACACTTGTGAAGCCACAGAAAGTCTGGAGGCCCTACTGAAGCCAGTCCAAGTATTAAATAAAACCCGTGAAGTACGCCGGTGAAGGGTAAAGTGAAGGGTGAAGCAAGACCGTATGCCCCAACTTCAGGCACACACAGAAAATCACGTTTTGGTCCCGCCTCTCAACTGTGTACAGTGGTACCTCGGAATGCGATTGTCCCTGTATGCGAGATTTTCGGAAGGCGAGGTGTATTTACTCCAAAAATTTGTCTCGGAAGGCGATGGTTACTTCGGGAGGCGAGTTTGGACGCGAGTTTGTTGATACGCGTACAGCCGACCTAGCGCGTTCGTCGCCCCTCCGCCCCGCCGCCCCTCAGTTTATTATTGTCTCGCGCTCAGTGACTACCCCCACATCAATTCTTCTCGCGGATTTTCAGTGTTTTCTTGGATTTTTGGTGATTTGTCTATACAATTTGTTATTATATATCTCACCATGGGTCCATATTACTAAAGCCTTTACCCCTCCTACAATTCTGAAAAGCCTCTTCCTTGAGCACTTTTCTTCGCACTCCCACTCTATTTCCATCTTTCCTGATGGGTCTAAGTCTGCGGATGGTGTGGGCTACTCTGTTGTTTTTCCTGACCGTACAGGCATACCTCAGAATAAGAGTTTAATCTGTTCCTGGAGACGCCTCGCCTTCCGAAAACTCGCATTCCGAAGTTAATTTCCCCATAAGAAATAAAGGGAAATGAATTAATCCGTTCCTGACTACCCCAAAAACCCCACATCAAACTAAATTTTTATACCTAATTCATCTAAATAAACCTACAAAACTGTGTTCCAGTTATTACTTACCTTACTGTCGAGTGCTGTAGGCGTATGGAAGATGGTGAGGAGGGGGGAGGAGGAGAGGAGTTACTGTTTGGAAGGGGAGTCCCCTTCCATAATCACATCACATAACCCCATGCCTTGTAACACTATGGATACCACTTCTCTTTCTAAATTTTTCAAACCAGCCCCTGCTTGCCTTAAACTCTTTCTTATCTGCATCACTCGTTGCAGGGGTATTCTTTAGAAGGTCTTCGTGCAACACCCTGGCTTTCTCACAAATAATGGCCTCCGAAACACTATCACCCCTCAACTCCTTGTCGTGTATCCAAATTAATAACAACTTTTCCACTTCTTCAAGTATTTGTGCCGTTAATGTTCTTACTCCTTTTGCCACTTTAGCACCCATAATCTTATTTTTCTTCTTAAGTATAGTGCATATTGTTGATGTGGCTTTGTTGTACTGCCTACAAAGTTCAACAACACGTGTACCGTTCTCATGCTTCCGAATGATCTCTTGTTTCTCCTCTATTGTCATCCTCACAGGAGCTTTCTGGCCTTTATCCTTACCACTGGCTTTCTTGGGACCCATGGTGAGATATATAATAACAAATTGTATAGACAAATCACCAAAAATCCAACAAAACACTGAAAATCCGCGAGAAGAATTGATGTGGGGGTAGTCACTGAGCGCCAGACAATAATAAACTGAGGGGCGGCGGGGCGGAGGGGCGACGAACGCGCTAGGTCGGCTGTACGCGTATCAACAAACTCGCGTCCAAACTCGCCTCCCGAAGTAACCCTCGCCTTCTGAGACAAATTTTTGGAGTAAATACACCTCGCCTTCCGAAAATCTCGCATACAGGGACAATCGCATTCCGAGGTACCACTGTACTTACATGTGTCGCCTCCCTTCGGAGGCTAGCGTCTTTACGGCAGAACTTTATGCTATTCTCTATGCTCTTTTTCTCTTGCTTTTTCATTCTCATTCCTCCTTTGTGGTTGTAGTTGATTCTCGTAGTGCCCTCATGGCTCTAGGGTCCTTTAATCCTGTCCATCCGGTGGTCATTGAGATTCAACATTGGCTGTTTCTTATTTCTAGTAAATTTAAATCAGTAGAGTTTTGCTGGGTTCCCAGCCATATTGGTGTTTCAATGAGCGTGCGGATGCTGCCGCTAAGGAAGCTATCCGTTCTTGTCCCATCTCCCGTAAAGGTATTCCTTATTCCGACTTTTATCCTGTTATTCATTCTTCCCCGTTGGCCCTCTGTGGTTGGTAACAAGCTGCGTACACTCAAACTTAGTGTGTCCCCGTGGCCTTCCTCCTACCACCGTAACTGGCAGTGGGACACTGCTTTGGCACGGCTGTGGGTTGATCATTCCCGCTTAACCCACGGTCACTTAATGGAGCGCCGCCCAGGTCCTTATTGTCCGAATTGCGTTGTCCCTCTTACAGTTGTGCATATCCTTGTTGAATGTCCTGACTTCCAGGACGAGCATGTGTCTTGCTTTCCGACCGTCCCTCGCAGTCACTTGTCCCTCGATAGAATTCTAGGTGAATCGGATACTTTTGATATCGTTCGCCTTATGCGTTTTTGTTCTCGTATTGGCATTCTTGGTGATATTTAGCGCCCTCTGATTATTTCGCACTGATGGTGCTACATGGCCTTCCCGGTTTGGTGCCTTCTTTTGGTAATTACCTTACCTTCATTGTTGTTTCATTTTAATGTGGTAGTTGTGATATGGATTGTTCTGGCTCACGTGCAAGTTCTTGGATTTTTTTCTGTTTCATATTAAGAAATTGCCAGTCTTGTTACTATTTGTAGAGTTAGAGATCTGCATTAAGGCCTCAATATTATATTATAAAAAAAATAAATAACATATCAGCAATTTTTGTGGTTGGTAATATTTAGATTAATGTCAGTGATGTATATGACAAGGGTTAAGACCTCTTGTGGTATGACAGCATTTTTCCCCAGTCATTTCTTTAACAAATGAAAGGGTCCTCAACCATTCTTTTGTCCTTTCTACCATGTACCTGTTTGTTGCTTCTTGGTCTTTCATTTGGTACTTTGGCTATTAAAACAATGGCCTTTGGTAATGTTGCAATTAGCATTTTAAAAAAAAGAGCAGGTTCATTAGGCAGGGTTTGTTTTTAGCAAACAGTTTTACAAAAAAAATTCCATTCCTTCAGGACCTTGCAGATGTTAGGTCAAACTAATTGACAGTAATCTGTTTTGCCCTTTTAAACAATGATGGTTTTAATTAGGTAAAATATTTCAGAATATCTGAAGTTTGGCAGACAAATCACTTAAGAGCTTTGATTAAATTTAAGTTACCAAAGACTGTGAAAACCATGTTGTATAGATGCTTCAGTTCTAATGTTTTGTAAATTTAACAATGATCTTTAGTTAATTTAATCATAATTTGTACAAAGCTTAGGTGTTGCATAGTTTTCATATTTGAAAGTAAACTTAAAGCTAAAATATTGACTAAAGTTTCTTCCACTTTAATATTTCAGACTAATTTGCAATATTTGTTAGTTTATGTAAATTGAATAGGTAGTCCACTTGTTACATAGGTGCATTGAAAAGATGTAAAAGTTACAAATAGGTGTAAATTTTACCAAGTATTTATTTTCAAAGTAAAAAAATTTCAGATGTTTAAACATTGCATCAATAGTAGTAAACAATTTCCAGCATAATTTCAGGATAAGGTATATAAAGTAGTTTCATTAAAATTTTTATTTAATAAGTTTCATATATAGCATTTATAATACATCTAATATTTATTATTGTTTCAGGTTGTGGTACAGATGCTCCTAGATGAACAGAAGATCCAAAAGGCCAAGACAACTCCAGAGACAATCACCTGTAAAAGAAAAATAAACATTAAACAGGGACACTACTTTTATTATCACCAATGCCTAATAACAAGCCCATAAAATCCTAACATCCTATCTTTTAAGATAGGCTCAGCAGGCCTATCCCTTCCTCTGGTTTCAGTGCAGAGCTTGTTCCCTGAATGGGTGCATTACATCCACCACTTTAGTGCCATCAACACATTGTACATATGCTTTACAGAAAGCACTGTACAATGCATGCCAGGCACTAAAGTTTTAGATGCATCCACCCATTCAGCAAACAAGCCCTGTGAGACTTAACAATGTAACCATTGTTAAAGGTCCCTAAACCTATGCAAATCTAGTCCATCCATTAGATGGGTAGTAGAGCAAAGCTCTGAAAAAGCCAAGCCAGGAAAATCTGCAGGACTGCCTGGTCCCCTTTTATGAAATGGGGTAGGATCAGTACAAACTGCATCAATCCCTGTGGGTTGTAACAGTAGGACATGGTTACACACCTATAAATGGACTAGATAAGAGAATAAAGATTAGGTCATTGATATAGCTAAAACATCAAATTCAAACTCACCCACTTTTGCAGAGTAAAGGAGACTCACTCCAAGCCAGTCCATGCATCGTAATCACTTTCACCTGAAAAATATTTCAACAAATTAATTTCAGATTTAAAGCCAATCTTGCTTTACTTTTCAAATTAGCATTCAGTATTTTACAAATTAAGATAGAAGAAATTTCTTTAAGGAATTTGCCTTTACTACTGCTACTAGAATATGTAGGAAAGATCTAATTTAGCAATATAAATATGGCATCAATTTGCCAAGTTTCAGTAAATGTCATTTGAGAAACTATCCACAACTGCACTTCAATGGCAATTTACATTTATCTTTAGCCAATGCTATATTGTTTAAGTTTTTACTTTTATGCAAATCTATTCAGATTAACCTTTACTACAACTCGCCTGATTCTGTAATTAACTCTTCCAACTGACAGAGGGACTTCTGGACTTTCCAAACCACATTCTGGAAAACTATATAGATTTAAAACCAAGCTAAAGTAAACATTTAATATTTTTTTTACTTTCAAGGGAAAAATACCATCACTTAGAACAAAAATTTTCCTGCCATTGTATTTGACTCATGATTACCCTTAAGCATTATACATTTATATATTAAAGCTTATTTAACAAACATTTAATGTTAACTAAAGATTTATATTTTATTAATAAAACACCCTCAACTATGCTGTTTAAGATCTAATGCCCCACATTACAATTTTCACAATTTCAACACAAACCCCCCCCCCCCTTCCTCCCAACTGTTCAGTGTCAAGAGGGGGGAGGGGGGGGGGTGTCCATTTACTGTACCACTTACATTTTAGTGTGGGCTTCATCCACTATTCTGATGTTAGCTGGAACATGTGCCAGCTGCTGGTTTGAAAGGGAGGCATACCATGTGCCAATTCAGGAAGCTTTCCACGTTCCTCACTGCATGTCAGCTCAGGACCTCACTACCATGTTGGGAGGCAGTTGAAGACTAACCAATCAACATCCCAGGCTGGAGAGCAGTGCCAGCTCGGGGACAATTTACCACCTGCAAAAAATTTAATACTCTTAACAATCTACAACATCCATCATCTTTACCTAGCCCCCAAACCTTACATTTGTCAGCATTAAACTGCATCTGGTAGTCTTAACCATTTCAAAAACTATAGGGCATCGATATTTTTTATTTGCCAATTCTGCAACTATTGCAGTCTAAACCATAATTTTGCGAATACCCGAGGTCCAAGGAGAGCTTTTAGGCACTACTTACAACACTTCTCCCAACTTAACCCCATTTATACTAATTTCCTTTGGTATAGCCATGACCTAATCAACTTCAGTCAGCATTTCCAATGATCCGAGCCCCTATCAATTTTGCGTCACTATCAAAATCTCTGCTGAAGTCAAGGTACACAAAATCACAAACCTTATCACCATTTCCTCAACTATGCAACCTAATCCATGAACATTTAGTAATAAAACTATGCGATTCATGTATCTAGTCATGTTTCTCAAAAAGAGTAAAGAAATGGCACTTGCAATGTTAGATTCTAGTAACTTTCCTCACAATAGACTAAGCTAATTGGTCACTAACTTAAGCGTTAAAGTTTACTCAAACTTTTCCTTTAAAACTTGCTATATTAGGAACTTTCCACGACCGGCCTTTACCCGACATAAATAGGGTAAAAACGGTATATTAAATGCAGTAAAACTACGGTAAATTCAATATGATAAACTTGCATTCTTTAAGCATGGGCTGCATAGTAAGTGAACTAAACTAAATGTTAAGCACCCTGGCAAACCACTTCGTTCTATTCAATTTATTTAATCACTTTGTCCGGCTAGAATTTTTAGATTAGATTAAAGGAACACCCTCGACCCTGGTAACGGCTGAACTAGTTAACCAAATACAAATATTTAGGTAAAATACTTTCATAAAACCCGTCTACTTCCCCCACCAGTAGACTTGTTCAGCTAAAGGCATAATGTAATGTTCCACTTTAGTAAATAAAGACTTAAAAAAACACTACCCCATCTGTGTAGTTACCGGTTACTTGACATTCTACGCTTAAAATAACCCATCTATTCCCCATAATTGTTCGATATAACTTACCTCTCACCCGCTGGTCGAGTACACAGCAGTATATATCCTCCTCCATCACTCACCGCGTGGATACTATTTCACTCTGGCCGCAAATTGCCTCAAATCACCTACGTTGTCCATAAACATATATAGAAGAGCAACTGACCCTAACACCCGTATAGCGATCATCACATAACGTGGGAACATTAGTAGTACTGCTGTCAAAACATAGATGGCGCCAGGACAAACGGTAATTCCTATGGACTCGCCTAGTTATGCGTAGGGAATTGAGCTTCAGCTGTTTGGTCCCGCCCCTCAGCTGTATTCACCTAGTTGTACTCACCTAATTTGTGCTAGCAGGGGTTGAGCTTTGGTTCTTTGGTCCCGACTCTCAACCGTCAATCAACAGGTGTACAGGTTCCTGAGCCTATTGGGCTCTATCACATCTACATTTGAAATTGTGTATGGAGTCAGCCTCCACCACATCACTGCTTAATACATTCCATTTGTTAACTACTCTGACACTGAAAAAATTCTTTCTAATATCTCTGTGGCTCATTTGGGTACTAAGTTCCCCTTGTTCGTGTTCCACCCGTGTTAAAGAGCTGTCTTTGTAACTATCAAAATGCATATATCTTTGCTTTTAATGTCATCAGAGAAGCAGAAATATACAATTATAAGCTTTATTAGTGAATCTCTATTAATTAAACAATATATCAGAGAGTGTGTAAGGTTCGGTGTTCCATGTGCGAAGAGACATGGGAGATTTTACATCAGTACAGTAAATGTTTTAAGTAGCGAACGCATACTAACGAATAACGATTAGTATAGACCAACACTATTGTTCTATGAAGTCGATTTAACTTCCAGACATGTATTTTTCAATAAGTCTTAAATATTTTCTGGCTAGTTATGTTAGATATTATTAGAAATACGTATTCTACTTGTTAATATAATAAACTAAATTTGCGATCATTTAAGGAGAGAAGTGCGACGACTGGATCACTGTGTACAGAAGGTTGATATGCCAACAAACACTTTCCAGACAACAATATATCTTGGATAAGTCGCTCCACAACATTGACACCTGGACCGTTGACATCCTATGAGGCCACATATTTACTTATTTCATAATGGAAGTATATTATTTTATAGTAAATATACGTTTTCTCGTGTTCTGCATTAAGCACCAACATTATAGTGAATAAATATACCATATTTCTTCATTATTTAAGTAATGCTAGGAGGCTTTGAGTAGCTTTGGGTCATTAGGTGAACAGAATCTCCAATAGATGGGGCGAGAGTCGCGCTATCTCTCGCCCGAGCGAGAGTCGAAACTTATTTTAGAATTGATATATCTTTGTCCTCCAACAAGATATATTTCCTTTGGTGCACTCACAATAACGAGCATATCTCTGTCTTTCTGAAGGCATATAATATTTTAGGCTTTATAAGCGTATCTTTGTTAATTACACACTATATTGGCAAGTGCGTAGGCTTCTGCATTCCATGACCGACAAGCTACTGAATGCCACTATAAAAACGTATGTATCTTCACTTGAGCTTTATATATGTCTATGTTAAAGTATTTAAAATGAAGCTTATATTTCTATCTTTCTTGAGACATATAAAACATATGTGTTTATTAATGAATTTACGTGAAATAAGCATTGTTCTGAGAGAGAGTTGCTCTGTCGATCAGTCTGTGCGGGGTCGGAGCTCGGCGATTATTAAAACACATGTATCTTCATTAGAACTTTATATTTTGAGATATATACAAGAGTTGTTACATTCTTGTAGAGCCACTAGTACGCGTAGCGTTTCGGGCAGGTCCCTGGAATACGATCCCCGCCGCGAAGAATCGTTTTTTCATCCAAGTACACATTTTACTGTTGCGTTAAACAGAGGCTACAGTTAAGGAATTGCGCCCAGTAAATCCTCCCCGGCCAGGATACGAACCCATGACATAGCGCTCGCGGAACGCCAGGCGAGTGTCTTACCACTACACCACGGAGACTGTATATATCTATGGTAAAGTATTTAAAATGAAGCTTATATTTCTATCTTTCTCAACACATATAAAAACATTTGCGTTTATTAACGAATTTACGTGAAATAAGCATTGTTCTGAGAGAGTTACTCCGTTGCTCGATCTGTGCGGGATCGGAGCTCGCCGATTAGAAAAATACACGTATCTTCGCTTTAAATACAAATATGCCCATGGTAAGGCATTTAAAATGAAGATTATGTTTCTATCTTTCTTGAGACGTATAAAAATCTTACGTTTATTAACGATTCTGCGTGAAATAAGCATTGTTCTGAGATGAATATTGCGGATTTCCGGCTCTACGACCGATGAAAAATGCAACTTTTATACAACTACAAATATCTTTAGTTTTACTTTAAATTTTGTCCTGAAAGAGTTTTCATATATAGATCTAGTTTCTGCCGTTCTTCTGACATAAAAAGACCTTTGGTTTAATAAGTTATTAAGATGTTTTCAACAATATTACTAGGACGTTCACCGATTCTAACATGGACGACCCTTTTGGAAACGCAACACATGGGTTGACCTGATTGATATATGGGTCAGATTCCATTAAGGTTCGGAACATTATGTTCACGGAATATCCCGGATCGGTCACAGCAGAACTATGCTATTTTCTCTGCTCTCCGTCTCTTGCTTTCTCGTTCTCGGATACTTTTGATATCATTTGCCTTATGCGTTTGTTCTCGTATTGACGTTCTTGGTGATATTTAGCGCCCTCTAATTATTTCGCACTTTGATGGTGCTACATAGCCTTCCCGGTTTGGTGCCTTCTTTTGATAATTACTTTGTTAACAAAAGTATAAACCTATTTGAAATAAGCGTTTTAGAAACTACAAAAAATATATTAGGTGGATTATGGATTTATGATGGCTCTTTGTTCTATTACTGATGCCAGGAAATGGCAACTTCATGCCATCAAAATTAAATCTGAAATGCCTTTTCCTCCTAAGTATGCTCTGCCCCCCCCCCCTTTTTCCTTGAAACTTAAAATAGGACACTTAGATTGTCATCCTCTCATCATACAAACCTTACTCTATGCAAGGTTTGTTCACATTGGCTTTGATAATTTTATTGTCCAAAGAAGTTGAAAGCTGCAGATGTTAAAACTGTTATATTTGTGACTTGAATTTTCCTGGCAAAAATCTATCTCAAAGCATCATTTTTAGCTTTTTATTAACTGTTTCCTTGTTTGATAATTACTTACAGTACTGCCTTTAACCATTCTGTAAATTTTGATCAATTTCATTATTCACACTTCTTTCATTAAAATAATTTTTCCATTTTATTAGGAAAACTTTTTTAATTTTCATCTAAATACACAGCAAACCTTTATAAACTGATAATGAAGTATTTTTTAATGCAATTCACAGTAATGATGCTAAAGTTTTATAGGTTAAATATAAATCTAAAACCATTATTCTGTAGTAAACAAGTTGGTGCCCTTAATTACTTTGAGTTGCACAGAGTGCTCTAGTCACAATGGCTTAGCACTTCCCCTTATTAATTACTTGTGTGAACAACAGGTCAGATATTGACGTGCACTAAAAATGTGGTTATTAAAAGGAAAAGGCACTGTAACTGATAAACACTTTACTAAAAGCATATTTTGGCTGTAATGTGAACACAATACTGTATTTCTGTACAAGGTAAACATGAGTATTGATAACATGGGATACTTAACATTACATTTGCTGTACAACTGTACATTTGGTTTATATGCCATAGTGCCACTTAAAACCAATGTTAACATGCCGGTGATAACCTACCAAGAGAACTTCCACCATAGAGCAATGATGTTCCTTCATCTTGGGAGAAATGCCTCATCATTTATAGCCGCTCCAACAGTCATGTCAAAAAAAAAAACTAGCAGGTTGCAAGTTTCTTTGAGCAAAGACCAACACTGAATACAACACTGCAGTTTGTGTTTTATTTGATTCATTAATACACATTTTATCCCTCCAAAACAAAGCCAATCACAAATTAAAAAATACTGTACAGTATTTGCAAGTGCATGAAATGTTTCGGAGAATTTACATAAGCTAAAGATCATTAGAACATCTGAAGCTGACAAACTGAAGCACCATTTAATTCATCTTTGCAGCACTAATCACCACCATGATCAATTACCACCTTTCTCCACTTTCAGGAGAGGCAGTAAGATCTTAATGCAAGTAACTGTACTTGTGCTATCTTTCAATTGTTTAGGCTTTAGAGTACATGTAAGCCCTGTAAACAATAAGGCTGTACAGTACTATAATTACATTGCACAAACGTGCTAATCTTGTCCACTTTCATTAATTCAATGCCCATATAAGTAGGTTCTACAGCTCCAGCAATGCTGAATTACACACACACATCCTTTAGCCAGTTACCTGGTACTAGGGACAGGTAGTACACTAGTGTTAACCAAATAACAATACCATATACTGTATATATATACTGTGTATATATATAAAGTGTACAAATGTGCAGGTGATGGCAGTACACTTGGTATTAACAGAACGGGGGAGGTAAAAAGGCAGCACACTTGTATCAATAGAACTTATAATACTGTACCAGATAAATAAAATTAATAAATGCAAATATGCACTAAAACTTCATGTAAAAAGTAAATACAGTATTCATAAAGCAACTAGGAATATCTTGGCCCATAAGTTTTGCCACAGATGCTTTTAAAATCTGCCTCAACACTGAATTTTTCAAGTTAATAAAATTTGATTTATCTCACACACTGTGAGAGCTGCTAGCTAGTTCCCATTTTTGAAAAATATTCCTGTACTGTACAGGTCACTCCTGAATCTGAGGTAAACACTGGATTGTCTCATTCAATCTGCAAGTGTGTTACATTTACAAATATAAAAAATTACATGGCTTCAAACTACAGTACATGTATCAAGAAAACTAGATTAGGTTTCAGAGGCCTAAAAAAAAATTATTTTCACAATACTGTAACAGACCTGTTCCTGTGTGAACTAAATTTCTGTACATAACTTGCTGTACTTTAAAGAAATGACTGTAGGTGTTTGGCAGGAAGCATGATGAAAGAATGTACTTTAATCCAGAAGTGAACAAAACAAGATATTTGTCAGTCATGAGGGGAAAAAAGTTTGTTGTACCACCCAGGGCCCGGATTTATCACGTTCACTTAAAAAAAACAAAAAACCATGTATAGCTTTCCTCTATCATGGCAGTTTAATTAGGATTTAAGCAGGTTATGAGTTGTGAAGCACAAAGTAATTTTCAAAAGGTCCCCAGCTGGGGAAAACTATGTAGCACCATCAAAGTTGCAGGATATTCAAAAGGCGCTAAATACTGTATTACCAAGGATGCCAATACGAGAACACAAGTGCATAAGGCGAGCGATATCAAAGGTATCTGATTCACCCAGGATTCTATCAAGGGACATAAGATGACCAAACCCCACATTAGAAGGCGTTGTTTGGGGAAAAACATTGTAATGGCAATACCGTCAACAAATTCCAACCAGTTTGTAGATACTGTAGAGTAGTTTTGTGTGGTGGCAACGTGTTCAAGGAAAAGGCATTTTAGGAGAGTGGGGGAAGGTGGGAGGAATAATTCTTTACTGTATAGGTTAAGGTTTTACATAATTTGACAATCTGGATTTTCCATGGGGGGAGGGGGGGTTACTGTATTATGAATGTGCACAGAAAGAATTCTGCAAGCATGCAAACCTTGCAGTAAGAGTCTGCAAAGGAAAGCATGTAGGGTTTCCAATAAAGGCATTGGTTAAAGTGGTATCAACATGAATAAGGACTTTGGAGGATCTGAACAAAGAACAGTACTGTAGGCAATACCAATTGTAGCAGTCTTGTAACAATGGAACACCAGTTTCCACATAAAAGCTTCAGGGAAAAGTGAAAGGTCCAATTACTCGAGCTCGAGCACAAGCCAGTATGATACAAAACATCATGACAAATGACACACAGAGATCACACTAACGTGATGCATCAAATGAACAAATCCACAAGGGCCGTGACGAGGATTCGAACCTGCATCCAGGAGCATCCCAGACACTGCCTTAATCGACTGAGCTACGACAGGGTAAATCCTCGTCACGGCCCTTGTGGATTTGTTCATGACAAAGGATCGAGAGCACAGTTGATAAATGTGGGGTATCCATAGTCACAGTTTAAAAAGTATAACGAAGGACTGCAAATGGAGACGATCCTCCCTGTGAGCCACCACAGGAGCCCTCCAGCTGTTCCTTATCATTTTTGTACGTTCACAAAAATCCTAGTACGTACTGTACTATAACATTTACATTTTCCATTGATAGCCTGAATCAAGACGTTTTGTGTATTTCCATTTTTTCCAGGCTTTCCCAAATCATTAGATTTTATTTTTTTTGGGCCCATTGATGTTCTACAAAAACTTAATCTCTTCTTGTGAGGTATATCATGACCAAATATTCTACCCACAAGAAATATACAGTACAGTACTACTAATTACTATACAGAAAAATAAACACTGCCCTAATGAGCTACAGTTATTAACAAATTCAGCACATTATGTTACTGACACACCAGAAGTTACAATTTAATAATACAGTAACTGCTTACTTTTGTAAAACACATACAGTACATTAAATGCAAGTTTTTGCTCAAGTACTTGGTATACTCAAGAATAATGCAACAATTTATTGTAGTCTGTTGTTGTTGTTAAAGATTCGCTACCTGAAACAAAAAGTCCCAGGTAACACGGGCTGTGGTGAGCCCGTAGTGCCTTTATTGTAGTCTGATCAGCTCTTAGTATGAGAAATGAAGTAGTACCTACAAAGAGGTGCACTTACCTTCAGACGTCTGAATTATTAAATATGGTATCATTCCTAAGCCAGGAATGATACATTATAAGGAAAGTATCATAAGGAAAGTATCATAAGGAAAGTCAGTACTAAAACACTTATGAAAGAGGCTCAGCATATTCAAATTTTTTCAAGCACCATAAAAATTGTACAGTTAAAATAAAAGTAAATGCCTTAGTAATACTAGTTAAGTTTGATCAATAAGTGAATTTACCAATTACCATTTTTGTTTACCAATAAAGCAGTTGGTCATGTCAGCTAAGGCATATATATATATATATTTTTTTTTCAGATGAAATCAATGAGAATTTAATTTAATTTGATGGCATTTATGTCCTTACCTGTAATAGTTGCCAGTTCTTGACACCAGTGGCTACCAACAGCAAATGTAATAAATTAATGGTGATTAAGTATAACATCAGGGAAGGTGGCTTTGTTAATTGAAAATAGTTTCTCTAGCACATGACACCATAAGGATTTGAAATATATATAGACAAAATTTACACACAAATGGCTTGGAGGGCTACATGATTCTATAAGAAGAATTCTAATTTGCACATCGATAACAGTTCCCAAAAATAATAGGAAATTATTACACACTGTACATCTTAAAACAGTCCTTACTACGCACGTTCCAATTATGCATACCACCGGAAATAATACAACTCACAAAATATAACTGTTTAAGGTTATATATTGACTACTTAAAGGAGTTAATATTATTTGGCTTTTTACTCACATAACACTGCTTATCAAGTTGTAGTTCAACACTGACGTCGGACACACATACACTCAACTTAAAATAAAAAGTACCTTGTGCTACAAATTATACACAGATAAAACACTATTACATTAATTTCTCAACCCTTCAGTCCCATTAACTTTGAATTCATAATTTATGTTCCAACAGGGATATGAATTCTCAAGTTTTCTCCATTTATAAAAAAATAAAGCAGACTGTAGCAGGCACTGACAATAGTATGTTATCTCACAGCCAAGATACAGCTAAAGGATTATTACTCCCACTATTATGCAAATGTGTTAACATTTCATCAGAGCAGAAATACAAATACAGTATAAAGATCAGAGGAAATATTGTCTTCAGGAGTCTCAGTTGCACCTGAAAATATTTCCCATATTTTTTTCAGGAGTCTCAGTTGCACCTGAAAATATTTCCCAATACTGTCATAATGGCACTACTGTACAGGTAAAAATAGATCATTGATGGTAACAGAGAACACAAAAGTGGCTTTTGTTTCTGGCCATAAAGCCTCCCATGGTAAATATTTCACCGTCACTTAGTGAAAACCACCGTCTTCAACAATAATCAACACTTCACGGGTATGTCATAATACAGCACTAACATTGCTGTACACAGTATAATCATTAAAACCTATATAAAGCACATTGAACACTGATATGTTTTAAATACATGTGCAGAGATAATCTCTAATACTAACAGTGGGCACAGGTGCTGTACTAACAGTGGGCACAGACATTGTAATAGTGGGCACAGACACTGTTATAGCAGTGGGCACAGACACTGCACTAGCAGCAAGTACACACACACACACACACCTAAGGACTGACACCTAATGGTTTGCGTTTCAAGTCGAGCAACATCAATTTCACGCAGGAGTTAAATACAGCAGCAAATAAAACCAGCAATCAGTTCTGCTTACGTATTATTGAGTGAGCGAGTAGTGTACTATGGTACAAGAAACAAATACATGTCGGCCTGAAAGGATTCTGACGAATCATTACCAAGGTATAGAAATTAAAATAGCATCAAATTTGTTTGAGCAATGAGGGATATTATGGAGTTATGGAGGCAGGTGGATACTGTGGAGTTATAGAGGCAGGTGGATACTATGGAGTTGAAAGAGAACATACATAAACAAAATAGAATAAATGATAAAGAGCAAAATTTACAGAGAGGAGCATATTACCGAATGTGTAGAGTACAGTATAAACTGCAGGATTCAACTCATTAAAATTTGAGCCACTGAAGATTTTCTAAAATTTCTGCCACCAGAATACACTTTGGGAAATGAACACTGTAACCTTGACTTTCAATATTATTATTATTATTATTTGAATGAAAGAGCCAGTAGTACTGTCCTCGCACCCCCCTCCCTAGCCATGCTCACACTTGTACAGTACATCAATTTACCGTTTCTCTCAAAGGTGTCTTATCTCCTCTTGTGCCTTTCTGCTCCAGCCACACTACTCTTGTCAAGACACCATTTCTTATTACAAATCAAGGAGAATACAAATAAAAATTGGATGAAAATTTCTTATGTAACTAGAGCTCAACCACACTACCTGGAGCATACCTGAAGAGGGTTCTGAGAGTTCTACTCCCCGAACCTGGCCTTAGGCCAGGCTCGACTTGTGTAGTGAGAGATGCACACTTGGGTAATTACAGGGTTGGGACATGCCCACACTCTTTGATAGGATTGGCCTGACCCCAGTTTAAAGAATTACAAATTCTACATACTATACTGTAACATTTTCAGGGCAGGGCAATGGGCAGCAAATAACTCCTAAAAATTTGTATTATTTACTACCATTGGCATAATTGTAAAAACAATTGGAGGGAAAATAATATAGTCGTCGAGTATTAATGACGAATCGGTCTGGATTTTCCTTATGTTTGATTTGTTAAATTCCATTTCATCTTCCAAATTTTTAACAAAACGTATTAAAGAAATTCTGTATTTTGGTTTTCACTAATTAGAGGAACAGATATTAGAGATCACTATGTATATCTATTAATATACAGTACTGTACTGTATAATGAAATACTGTATTTAAATGAATGTATAATACACATATTGTACCTTAACACCAAATCTTCAACACTGTCACATTTGTTTAGCTTTATCAATACAAATTTAACAATGCTGCGGGACTAACAATTAGTTGTTAGTTGTTAACAATTAGTTCAGCAAGGTCAGTTCAGGGGGCCTGACAGCCGAGTGGACAGCGCTTCGAATTCATAGTCCTAAGGTTACGGGTTCGATCCCCAGTGGAGGCGGAAACAAATGGGCAGAGTTTCTTTCACCCTGGTGCTTCTGTTCACCTAGCAGTAAATAGGTACCTGGGAGTTAGACAGCTGCTACGGGCTGCTTCCTGAGGGGGTGTAATAAAGAGGCCTGGTCGAGGACCGGGCCACAGGGACGCTAAGCCTCGAAATCATCTCAAGATAAACCCATAAGTTATTTAGTGCCTGCTGAATGTTCTAAACCCATTTATTGTCAATATGTCCTCTTCAAAGAATAGTATGGATTTAGTGCATGAATTAAATAATGAAATGAGGCCTATGGCCAAATAAAGAATTTGGAAAATTATTCAGCACTTCATTTTGTTAACGTAATAAAAATGTTGAATATTACTGTAAAATTAGTTTTGTCATGTCTCCCCTTTTTTGCCAACGTACTTGTTTATGATTTACTGAATTCTCTTGAAGAAATGCCGGAACATAATTTAATAAAGGTGACTGAAAGACCCAGTTAATGTTTAAGTGTATTAAAAACCAAATTTTTGAATGTAATCAAAAATTTCTACATCCTCTCAAGGTACTGTATACAATGTTCGGATGTAACCTACATCCGAACATTGTATACAGAACCTTGAGAAAAGATGTTGGCTACATCCAAAAATTAGTTTTTAATACACTTAAAACATAAATTGGGTCATTCACTCACCTTCATTCAAGCACTTCAACATGGTAGCAAGTTTTTCCATAATGTTATAATTCACTACCATTATTGTACTGTTCGTGAAAATGTTTTAAAAGTTAACACCTTTTAAATCACAGAATTGTTATGCAGAACTCAAATTTAGAAAGACAATAACATTACCACAATAATTATCATCACTGGTATTGAGCAATTAGTACACAATTACTTCTCAAGCTAAAACTATTAATGATATTTTGCCTAAGAATGCTAAATTGTAAAGATATGTTAAGTTGAATAAATAAAGAGGCCACATGATGGAATTGAACCTGTGTTCCTGAACGTTTCAGTCATAGATTCACTCAAAATTCAATTGGGAAAAAATCCTTGGGAACAATGCAGCTTGCTTGTACCCTTGACAAGCCACCAGCTTCCTGTCCCTATCGAGGTCACTAGAGATATTGCCCCTCAGGTCAACTTGGGTAAACTTATCACTCTGGTGAGATTTAATTGTGCGCCTGCAACTTCTTTCATGTTTATGGCATATTTCTGCAGTCAACAATGATTTCTTAACTTGAATTAATAACTTGGACCCATCAATCAAGTTCACTTGAAATTCAGCAGGAAGAATCAATACCATACCATTTTAGGATAGATTCAAAATGTTATGTATATTATTATGCCAACCACAACAGAAGGCTAAAACAATTACTGTACAGAATTTGTATCTGTTTCTTATAGTGCTACTTATTTACAATCCCCAGTTTATAGACAGATATAGATAGATTACAGCCATTCTCCAATACCCAAACTAACACAGCCAAGATCTCTCAAACTTTAAAAAAGTTTCAAAATTAATGTGAATAAAAAATTCTAGTCGTGTACAGTTAAATGTGTTAATATACAGCTCACCAGTTTGTGTGTCGGGTTGCATTTATAAAATCCCCCTGCAAGCATCATGTTAAAACTGGTAAAGTTTCAGATAAATAATCAGTGTCTAAAAATGTCAAGTATCTAACGTGTGTGTGCACAAAAGATCATGATTACCCAACTGATTGGAACAATGCTAAAAAGAGTAGCAGAATGCTGAGGAAGACATTAAAGTTCCCCATAAAAACAAAAAATAGGCAAAGTTAATCAAATTCAATAACTATTTTAAACATCAGCTCCAGATTCTACGAGCTTGAGTTATAGTTTCCTATAGTTGGGGACAGGAAGCCTGTTAAGCCTATCAAGGCCCCCGCCCTTTTCCCAGGTCAATTACCGACCTATCCAAGAATATAACTCACAACAGTTGCCCATCTCCTGGTTATTGATTTACTGTTATGCGAGTAGAAGCATCAGGTTGACCAGACCACACACTAGAAGGTGAAGGGACGACGACATTTCGGTCCGTCCTGGACCATCCTCAAGTCGATTGTGAGAATGGTCCAGGACGGACCGAAACGTCGTCGTCCCTTCACCTTCTAGTGTGTGGTCTGGTCAACATATTTTAGCCACGTTATTGTGACTCATCGCCTGCATAAGCATCAGGTGAAATAGCATCTTACTACAGGAATTGAACCTGGGACCTTTTGGCTCTCTCCTGACTGCAGTTGTTTAATGTTATATAGCAAGCCTCAATTGGTGCATTAGAGAACACTAAAGCACCAGAAAATTGTCTATTACTCTGTAGTTGCTTGCATTTATATAGATTACATTATTACTTTTTTGGTATATACCTAGTATACAGTGCTCTCTCCAAAACTGGCAACTCCACACATTAGACCCCACTCAACAAAGTTTCACATTTTGTCGGCAGCTTGCCCTGCTGCAATTTGGATTCTTCAGAGTTCAGATTCTAATTTTTGGAGTGGCAATGGTGAAATACAAATTGCCATGTATGGTATAGCCATTTGTAAATATTATACTTTTGTTTCCTGTTTTGGCTTTTAATAGTAAATATGGTTTCAATATATTTTGATTTTAAAAATATTTTGGTGTACAGTAGAGCACTATAAATTGTACTAAAGAGAGTGGATCCTTCCCGCCCCCCATCCCGAGGTTTTTACAGAACTGGTGCGAGTTCACCATACTATTTTATTGTGTGTTGGTGAGGTCTGGTTTCTTTTTACTCAAGTATTTTTGCCAATTTTTCTTTGGATTTTTCACAGCTAGCAAGTTGAAACCATATCCTTCAGCAAAAGAGGCAAGAGTGCATCAAGTATTGTATGAGCAAGAGGAACTTCATTACCATGGATAAGAAATTAAAATTATTAGAGAAACTAAATCATGGCTGGGTAGGCAAGTTGCTGGCAGAGGAGTATGGCATTGGTGTTTACCGTTTAAGCAGGTGCTAGTGGTATGCAGGCAAAACATAGAAGAGAGAGGGAGTACCCCAGAAAAGTCATCACTGCCTGATGCAGGCGATGAGTCACAATAACGTGGCTGAAGTATGTTGACCAGACCACACACTAGAAGTTGAAGGGATGACGACGTTTCGGTCCGTCCTGGACCATTCTCAAGTCGATTGTGACTTGAGAATGGTCCAGGACGGACCGAAACGTCGTCGGCCCTTCAACTTCTAGTGTGTGGTCTGGTCAACATCACTGCCTGATGTTATAATGGACGGGGGACTTCCCTTCCAAACACTAACACCTCTCCTCCTCCTCACCGACTTCCAAAAGCTAACAAGAGTCCTCATTCAAGGTAAGATATACATACAGTACAGCATTGTAGCTGGTACAAAATGAGTGTTATTCGGTATAAAATGTATTTTTAAGTTAATATTTTTGGGGATGTGGACCGGATTAATTCAATTTACATTATTCCTCATGAGAAAATTTGTTTAGGTTGACAACGCGTCTCTGGAAATGGATTACAATCTTAAATGAAGGTACCACTGTCTATGAAAATTGTCAAAGAATAACCTTCAAAAGCACAATACATAATTAGTTTAAAAAATAAAAATTAGGTATATACGTACAATACTGTACCGATTAAATATTTTTATCTGCAGATACTGTACTTCATTTGCAGATAAAATGTTATTGTTAGATCACATTTGTGATATGAAAAACCAATGATAAGAATTACCAATGTTTATCTTCACTACACACTTAATGTTGTTAATTTATGGGGAAAAAAATGAGGGAAGCCTTATTTTTCCTCTCGCATTAACGATCATTTTGTCATGTTTATACTTCAACCCCCACACACACTACTGGCAGTAATCAAGCAATTTCTTCTAGCAATTGGTTCTTAACACATTACATGATGAATCCCCTCCAATGATTTTTTCCATTTCACAACTTGCAAATAATCCTGCATTTAAAGAACATATTAAATTAGGACACCAGAGTAAGTGGAGTAGGAAGAACAAAGTGGCAGCAAGAAACTGGTACGAAGCGTGTGTTAGCCACCCGCTTGTTTGGAAAAACTGTACTGTACATCGTGTATTGGAGAATATCAATATCGCTGCTTATGTTTACAATGCTGTCAGTGCAAGAAAATGAGTGAGGTTAGCACAATAAACTCTCCCACATACACTACTACATGCATATAATATATACTGTACTGTAGAACGTAGATGGGCGAGAGTGTCACACCATGCAATGCACGACAAATAAATATCGAGAAACGGCATGGCTTTGGTTGTGACAGCTAAGAAAGTTAATAAATACTAGTATGAAAATGGGGGTGATTGAAGGATTGTTAAGCAACACACAAACACACATACATACATATACTGCGTGTATATGTATTTATGTATGTACGTACATGCGCACTCGCTCACAAGGAACACCTGCTGCCCGGCTACAAATACACACATATATATGCACATTGTACTTATACATACATACATACATACATACAGATATTTATATATATATACATACATTCATACACATATCACTGGGGTTAAATGCTACTAGCTCGGCAAAAAGCATAAGAATGACAAATAGGTCCGAATTTATGAAGTGAAAAATATTCAGGAATTATTTTAATTTTTACATTTGTTTATTTACATTAAAATTAATATATGTATCTTATCCAATAAAAAAACCTAAAAGTATTAAGGCCTTCTCTTTCAACAGGCTTGTTTGGTGTGCCAACTACACAATATTTACAAATGGAATAGCCACACTTGTTCTGGAAGAGAAAAAATTGCGAAAACAACATCATTTACGACTGCAAACCCTCGGGTAGGTTCACAGTCTAACAGCCCCTAGTAGAAAAATAGCTATCCAAAATATTAGCCAAAAATGCACTGTGCTACATTTGGAAACATTATCTATACCGTAGATCACAATCAATTTATGCTCGGAGTGGAGAGGCAAGACATGGCAATAAATTAACTAAACAGTACTGAAAATAAATCGTTTTAAGTGCTGTTTAGCCAAATACTTCCCCTCCCCCCTCCCCCCAATGTTTAGTATATTTCATTTGTCTCAAAATTCTGTATCGTCAATTTACAAACATTTATGAATAAAAAACATTTAAATTTGAACCAAAAGCATTGAAAATAAGATTTAATTTAAAGAACATGGAAAGGTTTATCATACATTTAGTGAGATCTACAGTTCCTAAGACTCAAAATATATACAAGAAATAAAATCCTAGTATCAGATTATATTCATAATGTCAAAAGCTATCGATCCTATAGACTCCTTGCACCGATGCCATGCTGGGGGGTCAAACAAAACTGCGTTCAATTTATAATGACACCCTCACCCTAATTGGGTGTCATTTATAATGACACCCAATGACAGTACTGAGCTTTTCCTACAGTTCTAGAGACAAGAATGACCGAGACGCTCTATAGAGTATCTTTTTTTTGCTAGTTATTTTTCCCTCAACAGCTCGATATTTACATTTGACATTGTAAATATAAACATAGTGCCATTTAACCTCCCCACAGGTGGTTGTGTCACATACAAGGCCACAATACTAATAATCATCAAACTTCACAAATTAATTACCTCTTTTTAACATAAAAACACAAGAGCGTGAATGAATACGTCAGATACTATGATACAACATGAATGTATAGTACAGTTCTACAAATTTGTAAATTTCATTGTACAAAATTACTGTAAATGATCATAGTTACCAAAATCTGAGTTCTTATCTCCATATAACAATACCAATGTCAAAAATGCAGAAATAAAAGCATACACATAAGCTCCTCATTCTCAACATATGAGGACAAAAGCGCTTAATTCTTAATTTATTTTGTTCTCGGGTCATGATACCAGTGCGTTGATCAGGGGGTCAAGGGGTCATGCAGATAATTAGGGCTTTTGTGGAAGTGGAATTAAATTATTTTTATCTACCAATTGGTGATCAAAAGCATTGATAAATGTGCTCAAATGAGTGTACTTTGGTAATCCATAATGAATAAACTATAAATGTGGAAATTCCAGATTTTTTATGAACATTGGCAGGCTTTAAGAACAAATCCACAAGGGCCGTGACGAGGATTCGAACCTGCGTCCGGGAGCATCCCAGACACTGCCTTAATCGACTGAGCTACGATAGGGTTAAAAGGCAGTGTCTGGGATGCTCCCGGACGCAGGTTCGAATCCTCGTCACGGCCCTTGTGGATTTGTTCATTTGATGCATCACGTTATTATGATCTCTGTGTGTGATTGGCAGGCTTTATTTTTAATATTATTAAGCCAACACACACCTTTCCAGAAGTTAAAATTCTGAATAATGTATTCCAAATCTGCAGAGCCCCTAGAGAAGGAGCATTATATCACTTATAATGAAACACCATGATGAGATAATGACTAGAGCCAGAAAAGTGTCAGCCTTGCAGTGCAATTCACTTCATATAATGACTTTGAAAATAGTGCACCTTAAAAAGGGGGAAAAAAATCAATACTTGAGTTTCTTCAAACCTGAATTCATTACACCGCTGAAATACCGTTGATAGTATACAGTCAATTTCTCATGAACAAATGTCAAAACCATCAATTATTATTATTATTCAGAATATAAAGGAAATGTTCATGAAATGACAGGAGAAAGAATCCAGGTGCAATCAATGCCAAACAAAACCAAAACTCAATAAACCATTATAAATGAAAGTTAATCTAAAATCCATTAAATTACATTTTAGTACGAAAAAGCACAGTCTCCCAAATTCACACAATAAATTACCAACCTAATGCAACAAATTTCATACATTTAAGGTTGTACTCATGTCCCAAGAATGCTGTGAATGATATGCTTCTGTTAACCAAATAATGAATGCACCACAAAACCAGCTGTTGTAAGAACTGAACCTTGCTATTTTGCACAGCACCAATTTTCCTATACGGTAATTCATTTGATACTTATATATGTAACATAAAACTTTGCCAACACATCATATTTAATGACAGGAAGATAAAATGCCATCGTCTTCGGTATACCCCAACTCCAGACCTGTGTATCCTCCTTACTGATGCTGAAGAGAGACGATACTTGTTTATACCACGGCCAAAAGCCCTAGTGACAATAACATTTGACAAAACTGTTAGCTTCATTTTCTTCCAAGTTGGAAAATGTCATGAGCACCAAAACATACATCACACGTGTTGACCAGACCACACACTAGACGGTGAAGGGACGACGACGTTTCGGTCCGTCCTGGACCATTCTCAAGTTGATTGTGAGAATGGTCCAGGACGGACCGAAACGTCGTCGTCCCTTCACCTTCTAGTGTGTGGTCTGGTCAACATACTTCAGCCACGTTATTGCGACTCCTCGTCTGCATAGATCACACGTCTTCAGAGTTTTACGTTCCCTAAGCACGAATTGACCATCGTTAAAGATACAGTAATAACCGAGTGACAAACACACCATCTCTAATGTATACACACCTAGAGCCTAGAAAAAAAAAATGAAATATCAAGAGTTGAAAAATGACTTGAGAATGTGTGTAGTGCTTGTGTAATATGATTACCAAGAGATGCTGTATACAGCGCAGGTTTTACACCCAAACACCGTGTGGATTCTTTGATGTTGGAACAGCATTTTCTAGTTGTCTTGGAGACCCTATCATGCGACGACTGCTACCAGGTTTTGATGCCCCTAAGGTAAAGAATAATGACAGAATTACAACGGTTGTATACAAAACCCTCTTTACAATGTGGCACCTACTGCTTGGCTGGGTAAATGGGGGAACAAGGAATATATTTGGTAAACTGAAATTCAAGCTAAAATAACCGCTTTCCTACAGTATCCAATATGTTCTAAAATCTAAAATATCACCATCATTAATGTTTCCCACTAGCATAGGGAGGAATGCAATCAGAACAGTGAAAAATGTAATTAAAGTTGATTATAATAAATACAAATATCACTTATTCATTTGTGATATTTTGTAACTAAATTCCATAGCATGAAAGTGGTATAGGTGCTACCTTGGATGATTTCTAGAGTGGTGGCATTTGTTTAGCCACGATGCTAAGTACAGCAATTTAAAAACGACATAACGGAGTCGCATATTATTTCCATGTTTTAATACCTAATATAATCGTCTTTCACAATATTACTCGCCTTTTATTTAATTAATTTTTTTACACAGGAACAAATGACTGCCGAGTCCTGTAAGCAGGCCGAGGGCTTTCCCTTCCCATAGCTCATGGTAAGCCTTATTCCAAGGGAAACTAGTAGAGTATGACCCTCCAACCGTTTAACAACCAGGTACCCAATCACTGCTGGTTGAACCGAGATGTACAGTTAAAGATGGCTGGGGAGGATTAATTAGGCAGCAATGATACAAATCGAGGCCAAATCGCTCGTGGACCGAGTGTCTGAGTAGATGCTTCCCTACTCCATGAAAGAAGGAAATGGGAAAGTTTCAGTTCATGATTTATTATGTGCAGTATGCACTTTTATGTAATCAAATGCCCCTGTTTAGCTGGCCCATAAGCATCTCTATGGAACCACTGCGGAGCCAGTGGCTGAGCAGACAGAACACGGGACGCGTGATCCTGTAGTCTCGGGTTTGATCCCGGGTGCTGGCGAGAAACAATGGGCAGAGTTTCTTTCAACCTGATGCCCCTGTTACCTAGCAGTAAATAGGTACCTGGGAGTTAGTCAGCTGTCACAGGCTGCCTGGGGGCGGAGGCCTGGTCGAGGACAGGGCCGCGAGGACACTAAGCCCCGAAATCATCTCAAGATAACCAAGATGGAGCTTACACACTGGTACAGTACTTACCTATCAGTGCATACCTATCTGTGGACCATGAGAGAGTGTGAGAACTTGCACATTATGGTCTACCACCTAGCCATTTATACCTGGCATGCTTATTACCCCTCTCAACATTAACATTTTCACCATAATTTCTTTAAAGTTGTGGATGGAACCGGCTTCCAACAACACCTTTATTTCAGTGCATTCTACTTACCAACCACTCATACAGGGAACGAGCTTCCATACACTTCTTTGACCATTGCATCTCCACCTTCCACTGATGTCTGCTTGCCCTACACCTTTTTTCCATTTAAATAAATTTTATATAGGTACCGCTAAGCCTTCAGGTTGAATCAAGCCACCAAGACTTGTATAGGCTTTCAAGAATCAGGACCAGAACAAGGTTTGCTCAATTAAAAGAGGGGACACTGGGAATATGAGATCAACCAACAAATTAAGAAGAAACTATCCAGAAAGACCCGGGGAAAAAAAAACTGCTTGAAATAAATAAAGGGAGAAAAACAATGTAACTGATATTTGGCAACGGGGTAAATAAATTGCTCCAAATCCTTAGTGCCAATTGCCTGGTCACTCAAGTCACCTGGGGCGAGATTCACAAAGCAGTTACGCAAGCACTTACGAACCTGTACATCTTTTCTCAATCTTTGGCGGCTTTGTTTACTATTATTAAACAGTTAATGAGCTTGGAAGCACCAGGAGGCTGTTTATAACAACAACAAAAGTTGATTGGGAAGTTTTCATGCTTGTAAACTGTTTAATAAATGTAACCAAAACCGTCAAAGATTGTGGAAAGACGTACACGTTCGTAAGTACTTGAGTAACTGATTAGTGAATCTGCCCCCTGGGGTTCCAAGCCACTACTTACCAGCATTGAACACCAAAACCCCACAGATAAGAAAGGAATGATAAGGCAGAAACCGGGGAACTGCTTAACAGCCTACCAAAAAGGGGCATTTCATTACACTAAATACATAATTTCTGGGTTAGCACATTCAACAGCTCTTGGGAGCTTCACCACAACAGTGCCTCAGAGAGATGTAGGAGTCTTACTGAAGGAACAAAGGAAACGGGATGACCCATGCAAGTAAGGCGCAGAAGACTAGAACATTTGAAAAGAAGAGGCCATCTCCAAGCATGGTAAAAGCTAAGAAAAAAATTTAAGAACCCTGCAAAATGCAGACCAAAGTGGAAAGAAAGGAATCTAAACAGAGGGTTAGATAAATAAAATCCACAATGGCCACTACCAGAGGACACAGCATCCCTCGATCAACCAGGAACAAATCAGTGGCAGAAGACAAGCTACTGCCAAAGAAACAAAACCCATTGGAAGTGGAGGACGAAGGCCCCAGTAGAAATGCTGCATACTCAACAGAAAGTACCCCAAGAAGAAAAACAAAACTCAGGAAACTCTTGACATGAACTCCTTCAAACCACAGCCCTTCCCCCCTTCCTATCTTCCTGCAAAATATATGAAAGAAACAAATGGACCACAGGCCTACAGAAAAGCATCCAAGGACAAACCCCAGCCAACAGGAGGATAACAATCGGGCCAGATTGGACACCAAAGAGCATCAAGGGGATGTGAAAAAAGGGAAGACAAATACCCTAAATGCCAATCCAGAAGGGAACCCCAAAGTTGAACTCCAGGAAGCAAACTCACCAACAGTGTGGAACAATCCAACTCAAGACTGGCATCCAGTTGTCACTACTGAAACTGAGAAAGGTGGACCAAACACAAACACTTTCTTGAAACGTGTGAAAGAGCCAGACCCCAACAGAAGCCGGAGACAACCCCCGAGAACCATGAAGGACACCAGGAAACCATGACAAGTGCTGATGACTGGCGAACAGACCGGGAGATCAAGGACACCCAAAATAGGCAATATAAACAAATAATAAAAAAAAAGAGCCAGGGGGGAAAAGGAAATGGCTAGTATAAACATAATTGTATAATTTAAACAAACAAAGCAATGGTACCCATATGAGCAATTGTATCCCAGAAGGCAGAGGTTGCCATCTAATGGTGGCCGGGCGAGATGGAGCTAGATGATGTTCACCCAGCGCTATCGCATGCATTGTTTCCCCTCATTCCTCCCTTTCTTTCAAGCAGTGATTTGTTTCATTTTGACTGGCCTTTGTCCGTTTTCCTTGGTTCTGAGTACAGTATATTAATGATACCCATTCTTCCCACCTCTTGCCAAGTGAACCAGATTCTAGTCGAGGTTCCCGGCAGGCCTTCATAAGTGTCCGGAGCCCTGAAGACACTTTAAGGCTAAGCAGTACCAGCATTTAAGCTCTGTGAATCTACAGAGGAGGGGGACCAACTAATATTTTTTTAATTGGGTAAGAAAATTCTCTATCATCATACTATATGCATTAGGTGATGAGTTAAAAAATAAGTAATAAAAGTATGGTGATGTTGCCAGTATGGCACCATACCTGTCTTACCCTCCAAAAGGGTGCGAATCTCCTCTGATGGAGTTATTGACAGTGACTCTAAGTTTGCATCTTTCATCTCCATTACCAGCTTTTCCACTTCCTTTTTCTTCTCGGAAATCGTTTTTTCAGATTCTGCCATCTGCAAAATAAAAAAGTATAATCAATTATTAAAAATACAAAAACCTGGCTTTGCAAGCAGTAAGAGGCACAGATAGTGGGTCATGAAGTCAACCAATGATAGACAAGTGTGACTATGCGAGAGGACTCGAATGTTCAACTCGGATGTTCATATGTCCCGCGCTCACCTCTTGGATAACACAATGTGGAGTTTGTTTTAACACAATTTATACACACACAATTGACTAAAATAGTCAGTATTGTGCACCATCCCACATCCAGACTTTCCTACAACCAATTTCTCATAAAAATACCAAAATTCACCCACTGAAAATCAGATTAAAAAAAAAAATACAAATAAATATTCTTGATTCCAAAGGGAGACTGAAATCCAGATTGTCATGCAAAATAATTGATACTATTTTATTCTTTTTATCTTTTTTAATTTGTAGATAGTTCAAAATAATGCATCTACATATTAACCTCTTGAAGAAATAAGTAATTATCAACAGAAGGCACCAAACCGGGAAGGCTATGTCGCACCAACCTCTTGAAGAAGCTGCTGTGATGTAAGCTGTGCATGTTCAGCCTGTACATTAGCTTGTGCTATAGCTGCCTGCAGCTTCTCAATCTCACGCACTATAGCCTCTTGCTGAGCCTTTGCTTCATCATGACTGCGTTGCTTCTCTTCAGTCATGCTTTTCTCCAGCTCCCTGCAACAAATTACCATTTTTTAAGATTAATTCATAACCACTCACCAATCCACAAAATTTGAGTGAAATAAAGCGTGCAAGTTATTAAAAAGGTAAACTAAAGCCTTCAATAAATATTTCATGACAAGAATTTTGATACAGTAAATCAGAAATAAATAAGAGACAAATGGCCAGTCGCGTTCTTGGGATTAACTGGATGAATCGAAGTTGGATTTATTTCTAGAGATGACACAGACTACAATTGGTAAACTGATGAGAAATATAGCCAACTGAGCACATGTGCACACTGACAGCTCTGATGTAAACGTCTCAATCGTTTTCCTAGTCAAATTTTGAAATACGATACACTGTCAAATTCAAATTGTGATTTTTATATAATTAGGCTTGATCCACCTCGATGCTTTCTCCATTCAAATCGTGCAATTCCCAGATATAACATTTTCGTTCTTTGCTCTAGTCTCCTAATACCACACAAGTCTGGTTATGTAATTCTATTGCTCTAACTCATAATGTTTTGCAACTGTAGCCCACCATCTTGCAACTATACACGAGAGCCGGAACAACCACTCTTGCGAGGCTTTTAGTGGATAATTTTATCATCACTACAAACAAATAAGAAATATAAGGAGAGGGATGGGGGGTCTAATCATGTTTTGATTAGAGAAATATTTTTGTGCAAGGTCGAGTCACGAAACTGGGCCGCGAGACTAATCAAATCAAGCAAGTATAACAATTATAAATATGTGCAGGATTGCACCTTAATGAACAAAGAAAAACTTTTCAATCTGATGGACACAGACTGAATACATCCACAAGTTATATACAAATATAAAACTGTACCGATGCTTGTATTGGATAGACGAATAATTTATTTCTAACAATTAACATGACTTGCTAGTAAAGAATTTTTTGCGTAATAAATCTTTAAAATATTTTGTATATTTTTGCACCATTTTAAAATTTGACTTGAAAAACAGAGACAGGAGTGGGTAAAATGCTGTGCGCGCGCACAACACGTCCAAACTAATTTTTGTTAGTCTATCCAGTGGCAGATTATTGAAAGTCAGACAACTGAGTAACATGTGCAGTACAGTAACTTTATTAAACAAAATGGGTAATAATAAATAAAGCAAATGAGCATAAAACAAAAACATTAAAAAATATTTCAAGTATGGTGTTTTGACACAATTCGCACACAAATGCAACTCTGGTTAGAGAACACCACATTAAGCAAATTAGGGAATATTACTGCTAATGTGCAAAAAGCAACATATCTTACTGAGCTGACCTGACGGTCTCACTGTGAGCTGCCAACTGGTTTTCACAATGAGCCAACTGTGCCTGTAGTGCACTGATTTCGGCTTTAACCTTATCCTCGGCTTGCCGCGCTCCCTCTGCTTCCTGTTCCAGTTGTTGCAGATGATTTACCTGTCATGTATTATTACATGTCAATAAACAAACAGGGAAAAAAGAGTGCATTTATCTCACATAAGAAATAACACCAAATGACTACACATTACTGTAACTCTATTGGGAAAAGATTTACTCTTTTTTTTTTTTTTTTAGTATATGAGTTTTCAAGAGGGTCATGTAAAACTAAATTATGTTTATAATTCTTGAACATATCATGTGGTGCAATAAAATAATTTATCTTGTCAACTAGGTAAATAATTCTTTTGCTTCATCAAAACTAGCATTACGTAGCAAATTATAATTTTTAAGGAAGATGCAATCATCAAGCCAGGAATATAATCCTTGAATGCTGGGAAAAACACTTGGGATGTTCCTTTAGCTCTTCCAGCCATTTGTTGGAATCCTTGTTTTTAAGATCCCATATCATGTATCCACATAAACAAAAACATCGACATCTGTGTGCAGGCGAGGAGTCACAATAACCTGGCTGAAATATGTTGACCAAATCACACACTAGAAAATGAAGGGACGACGACGTCTCTGTCCGTCTTGGACCATTCTCAAGTCGATTGTGTGGAGTTATCGACTTGAGAATGGTCCAAGACGGACTGAAACGTCGTCGTCCCTTCACTTTCTAGTGTGTGGTTTGGTCAACATCCACATTGAAGAGCTACCTTTGCTTGACCCATGTGTCAAGAGGAATAGATGCCTTGATAATTGCACTAGTCATTATTATCATCATGCCCCTAATAGTGCTAAATGCTAATTATTTGTCTTACAGATGACTGCATAGCCTCATTATCATAGTACTTAACTAGTATAGACCTGTTTAGATATAATGATTACTCTATGGTAACACTAATGCAAACTTGCTGGAATTGAAATTTAGATATAATTCATACTTACCACTGCACAACTGTGACAAGCATACAATGTGCATATACTTTTACTATACCAATGCATACAAAACCTCCATCAACTAAACTTATTTACCCCAATTTTAATGTCTCTGAAAATTTTAACTTTGAATGCTTTTGTCTTAAAGGCATTAAATTTGTGTACAGTATCTGCATTCCCAGCATAAAAAATGTGATGCCTTTAGTGTGAGGACAGGTCGAGTTGCTGGTTATCTTGAGATGCTTTCGGGGCTTTAGTGTCCCCGCGGCCCGGTCCTCGACCAGGCCTCCACCCCCAGGAAGCAGCCCGTGACAGCTGACTAACACCCAGGTACCTATTTTACTGCTAGGTAACAGGGGCATAGGGTGAAAGAAACTCTGCCCATTGTTTCTCGCCGGCGCCCGAGATCGAACCCGGGACCACAGGATCACAAGTCCAGCGTGCTGTCCACTTGGCCGACCGGACCATGGTGTCTGACTAGTCTTCTTACACTGCATCAGTAAGAGCCAGATGAAAATGAAGTTGCATGCAGAGTGTAACAACTGGGTGTGCAACGTTCCTCTTGCCTCCTCTTTAGGACATGATGTTAAATTATATATTATATTATAACCTACCTCTTGGTCAATTTGTTGTGCTAGCTTCTCTTGCCTCTCTATCTCTGCTGTGACGTAGGCTAGGCGAGATTCATCTTCGCGTGATCGTCCCTCGAAATACGCGATTTCTGCTTCATACTAAAAAAATATTCAAATCTACAAATTCTTTATCATATCAATATTTTTGAAAGACAAATATTTCTCTCATATAAACATTAATATAAACAACTCATGAAATGGGACAAATACAAGAATATACAACAACAATAAACAGTACATATGAAAGCCAAGTATAATTACAGTTCAGCTGTGTATAATAAATATGGTTAAAACTACAATAATTTGTTTACAATAACTAATATTCTAATCAAGCTAATTCTAATAAAAAAATTAGCTATGAATGATTATGAAAAACTATTTTCTGAGCAAGACCCCCCACAGACAGGATCGCAAGTCAGGGCACGGGATGGCGAGGTAGAGGGAAATATTCTGCGCAGTTGCAATAGAAGTCTTCCTTGCACAGTATGTCCTTGTCAGGTCATACTGTGCAAGGAAGATCCAGGGGACAGATTCACGAAGCAGTTACGCAAGCACTTACGAACCTGTACATCTTTTCTCAATCTTTGGCGGCTTTGTTTACAATTATTAAACTGTTAATGAGTTCTGAAGCACCAGGAGGCTGTTTATAACAATAACAACAGTTAATTGGCAAGTTTTCATGCTTATAAACTGTTTAATAAATGTAACCTAATCTGTCAAAGATTGAGGAAAGATGTACACGTTCGTAAGTACTTGCGTAACTGCTTCGTGAATCTGGTCCCAGAAGGAGAGCTCATTCAAGCCCAGAGTGACTGCAAAATGCTCACTCAAACATTCAAAAGCCTTTCCGAGTCTTACCTGGCATCACAGAAATAAAACCCAGAGATGCCCACCTGGCTGCTGCCTCTGACCACCACCACCAGATGGCAGCATTATCACCAATGAAGAAAATTATCGATGCATGAAATAAATATTACAGTACAGTACTATCAAAAGACTTTGGAGGTCTCCAATTGCAAATGGGCAGGATGGATGAAAAGACTATAATGTACTAATTTAAGTGGTTGATGAGAGCACAAAAATTACTGGTAATGTCAGAAATTACCAAAAACTTTATCTACAAAATACTGTACTGTAAAGTCTATTCTCCTTTTTTATATTTAATTTATATTTATTTACAAACTCGAGAAAGCACTTGCCAGATCTAGGCAAAAGCCAAGTTGAAAAGACTGCTAGATCAGTACAATAGGAAGCAGTAATGTTAGGCATAAGCTTCTGTTGTGAAAAGATCCAGTAGGAACAACATAATGAAACCCCCCCCCCAAGGCACATTCATGCTGTCCTGTTTGAGACGTGTCCAACTAGCATCCTCCAAGCTATGGCCCGTCTTGGACAGACCTAGACCCAAAGATAAAGTGATCGGACCTGTATGTGGCTTCTGAAACACTGAATTGACTACAGTATTTGACAGACTGTAAACTGACTGAATTCTGGCTTGCCTGCCTGCTTTACTTACTGACAACTGATGGTAACTGAATTTGATTTACTACGAATGACTGATTTACTACTGGTGGATGACAAGTGACTACTGATGATCTACTATAATTTAAGTGCCAGACTACTTCTGTGTTCATATGGATATTAAAAGCGAGACCAACGATGGTATGGCAAAGGAAGGTACCATCCCACAACACATCCTTCTTCCCTCAATATCAATAATGATATGGCACTGAGTGTATCCTTTTGAATACATGAATAACTTCATGTGATTATTATTTAATGTACAAATTCATGTGTTTCACCTTAAATCATTAGTGTAAAAGACACAGGGCAATTTTAGGGCCAAACTAATTAATTGTAAACATATGGAGCAGCATAAAATGAAAATTAGTTAACTCTGACCTCCATATAACTCGGAGAGGGCTGGCTTCCGTTTGATCAATTTTAACGAGCGATTTCTGTAGCTTGCCTATACACAGAGTATTCAGCAAATGCCTAATCCCAGAGCACAGCACCTGTGGCACAGTACCAGCACTCTTGCCCCGTGCGAGAGATTTCATTTTGTATTAAAGCCCTGGTCAAGAGGACTGACTGAGAACCAATCTCTGGTTCACCAACTTGTAACTAGGAACCTTTCAGGTGCCCTTAACGGCTCATGTTTTGCTGAACCAAAATTTATTCACTGCTGAATGCCCAGACAATTCATGCATAACCTCTCAGATTTTGTGTTTTAAAAATATATCATCAAGTCTCAGAATTCCCATTCACTCAACCCGTGCAGATCAGGGGCTGCAGCAGACTTACCCATTCAACACACCGAAGAGAAGGAAACTATCAGAGGGAAAGCACCAAGCCATTACGACTATAGCACTGGGAAGGGGTCAGGATAAGGATTTGGGATGGTATGGAGCAGGGAAGGAATGGTGCCCAACCACTTGGACGGTTGGGGATTGAACGTCGATTCCTTCACATGCTACAACAAATCAAGCCAAGAAGATGAAACACACTCAAGTACAAAATACCAAACCTTATAAAAGGCTAGCTAAAGGGGTGCAGTAAAAGGGAATTGAGGAGACTGTAATGAAAACAGACCATCATTGAGTAATTTCATTTATATGTTAACATTCTAACCTTAGTTATCTCCACTTGTTGGTTGTTTAACTTGTCCCGCTGCAGGTTAACGAGCTTGACCAGATCTCGATACTTGCCATCAATCACCACCTGCTCCACCTTGCTGCTCTGGTTCAGCCTTCCACCATCATTACAAGACTTGCCAGATTCCTGAACGAATCAAACAATTTGCCTTTTATAATTAATGTTCATGACGTGGCATGGTTAACTAGCTTCACCGTAAATTATATAAAAGTGGGAATCAACCTTCAACCTAACATAAATTACAGTGGCATGGTTAACTAGCGTCACTGTAAATTATATAAAAATGGGAATCAACCTAACATAAATTACAGTGGCATGGTTAACTAGCGTCACTGTAAATTATATAAAAAGTGAGAATCAACCTAACATAAATTACAGTGGCATGGTTAACTAGCGTCACTGTAAATTATATAAAAAGTGAGAATCAACCTAACATAAATTACAGTGGCATGGTTAACTAGCGTCACTGTAAATTATATAAAAATGGGAATCAACCTAACATAAATTACAGTGGCATGGTTAACTAGCGTCACTGTAAATTATATAAAAAGTGAGAATCAACCTAACATAAATTACAGTGGCATGGTTAACTAGCGTCACTGTAAATTATATAAAAGTGGGAATCAACCTAACATAAATTACAGTGGCATGGTTAACTAGCATCACTGTAAATTATATAAAAGTGGGAATCAACCTCACATAAATTACAGTGGTAGGTTAACTAGCATCACTATAAATTATATAAAAGTGGGAATCAACCTAACATAAATTACAGTGGTAGGTTAACTAGCATCACTATAAATTATATAAAAGTGGGAATCAACCTAACATAAATTACAGTGGCATGGTTAACTAGCGTCACTGTAAATTATATACAAGTGTGAATCAACCTAACATAAATTACAGTGGCATGGTTAACTAGCATCACTGTAAATTATATACAAGTGTGAATCAACCTCACATAAATTACAGTGGCATGGTTAACTAGCATCACTGTAAATTATATACAAGTGTGAATCAACCTCACATAAATTACAGTGGCATGGTTAACTAGCATCACTGTAAATTATATAAAAAGTGGGAATCAACCTCACATAAATTACAGTGGCATGGTTAACTAGCATCACTGTAAATTATATAAAAAGTGGGAATCAACCTCACATAAATTACAGTGGCATGGTTAACTAGCATCACTGTAAATTATATAAAAAGTGAGACTCAACCTAACATAAATTACAGTCTTTAGTATTCATGCCACAACCCATCATAAAATTTCAGATGCTATCTCCAGTAGTACACCTAATCTAATGTTATGTTAATTACTTGGTTAATTATGCAAGTACTGAAGTAAAAAATCAAACTCTTAATGTCTACGAAATGCAGCACTGCATGTTTATGGGTAACGTAACCCATATTTCAGACTTGCCTTCATGACTATCAGAGGGAAGGCAGGAGGGCTGTGTTAGATGCCAATATTTGTTAAAGTGTGGCACTGGGGGTCCCACCCCGACTGGCCTATCGCAGTCTAATTTTCCCCACATGCTCCATGTGTGAAAGTTGAGTTTGGAAGCCAGATTCTTGAAGGAAGCCTCACACACATGAAGCATGTGGCATATGGGAGTGTAATAGGCCAGTCAGGGTTGACCCCAATGCCACATTAGGAGATAGAGATATATACAGTATATTTATTGATTCATTTATTTTCATCAAATAAATTGCATATTTGGGGGGAAATATTATTTTTTAAGTTAGTACAATGTAAAACTAAGATCAACTTACCTTTGCGGGACTTCGGCGTGAATGTGGCGATTTTACACAATGATTAGAAAATGTAGAATCAAGAGAGGTGTTAAGTCGCTCGCTGCTGTTTGGATGGGCCACCTCACCAGGCAGGGTTTCTTCGCTTGTACCACGCCGGCCAGGCACGCTCCCTCCTTCCAAAGCTAGCCTGTCCATACTTCCCCTACGTTGATTGATTTTTAGTTGTGTGTCCGAGTTAACTTTTGAAATACTGTTATTCAATATGTCTGACTGCGATATCTCTCTGGTAATATCACTTTTTGGAACATCCTCTTTCCTTGAACTGGTTTCTCCCTGCCTGCAATTTGGCTCCTCCTCTGATCCTTTAGGTATACATCTATCATGGTTGGTGCTGCCTGGTGTATCTTCAAAATTAGAATGTCTTACTGGGGTATTCTTAACAGGACTACTAGATCTCCCACTCTTAACATTGCTGTGTTGATTGGCAGAATTAATATTTTGAGAATTGACTGCATAATGGCGTGTTGGCGACGGATGGCGTGTGGGAGATGGGCGGCGTGTTGGTGAAGGGTGACGTACGGGTGAAGAATGTGGCGACGCGGTGACTTGATGGGGATTAGGCACTTTACTTGTAGAATGTGGCACTTGTGTTGTTGTTAGTAGTGGAGGCTGTTTAGTAGGTGACATCTGTGTTATAGAGGCTGGTTGAGGCTGAGAAACAATCACAATTTTCCTCGGTGATCCATGAGTTGGGGTGATTTTATTTGGAGATGAAGATGGAGGTGGTGGGTGACGATAAGGAGGGAGCTCCCTTGGTCCAATAATATGCGGTGGCTTTGGAGGGGGTGGACCATTATATATGGGGGATGTCTGACTAGGAGGTGGACCACGGCAAGCATATTGGGGACCTGCAGAGAGGCCAATATTACCCTGATGTGTATAGCTTGGGAATGGGGCTCGTCTACCATCACTGTAAACAGGCTCTGTCTTCGCTAAAGATTGAGACTCAGCTCTCTGTTCCCTTCTAGCAGTTGAGTATGGTGGCTCATTGGTTGGGGGTGCTCTGCTAGGTGAGTGATGGATGGCAGCTGAATTTGATTGATGAGATGATGCTGGAGGCGAATGGGGACCAGGCCGTGATGTGTTCCAGTGACTAGTGGTGGCCCGAACATTATCTACTCCAACTCTAGATGACGGAGGGGGAGGGGGGTTTCCCCGAACAACCTCATAGGGTGGAGGAGCAGGAGGTCTCCAAGCAACTCCTCCAGACTGTTGATCTGTCCTACTTCCTTCACCTATCCACCCCTGACCCTCCCAGTGTGACACAGGTGGTGTGGGATAAACAAGGTCTGTATGCCGGGGTCCTGGCTGAGAAGGTGCAGTCTGTAATATAGGCGGTGCTGCGGCCGGCTGGGACGAGGAAACCGCCTCTTGTCGCCGAAGTTCAGCATGACCGCCACTGAAAGTCAGCGATTTCTTTAAATCTTTGTGTACATGAGGAGATTGTCTTGGTCGGTCGTGCACAGCCTGTGGGCCCTGAGGGAGTGATGGCCTACTTGAGGTTTCCACTCTCTGAGGAATACCTGGTCGAAGGCCAGTTGGGCCATTGGGAGTCTTTGGATCAAGGGCTGATCGCTGAAGGATGAACTGAACATCATTGGAATATTCTCCCCATTTCATTAGAATCTGAGGAAAACACAAATAACATGTATATTACTATGAGATACTGTACCTTATTATTCTTGAAAGACCAAAGAATTACAGTAGAGTTTCTACCAAAAAAATAATATCACAAGAAAATGATGGTAATGTGTAGAAGGAAGATAAGATGTAGTTTAATTGCAGTTCAAGGAATGGTATCCCGGTCTCTATGCTAGGCATCTCTTAGTACAAACCACATTATGAACATTCACATGACCAAATGTATCCTTTCCCTTCGTGTGTATATTTTAAAATGAGGCCTTATGAGGCAAGAGAATAAGTATGGGTGGTGAATAGGGCCGTTGGTGAGCAGATGTGATTGGGTGTATATGGGTTTGGTTTGAGGTGTGGACATATGGGTGGTCATAGTATGTTGGAAATGTGGGTTGGGTAGTGGATACTTAGTGGGTGTAAAGACCCTTTCTATGTGATGTCACAAAACCACATGTCCCATTTACAAACAAATATGTGGAAGTCAACTACCAATGTCTCCAACCCTGGGACACAGTAGTCCCAGGGTTGGGACTACTGTGTCCCTGCCTAACATTCTGACCAGAATGTTAGGCAAGAAATGTACCTGTTGAAATCCAACAGGTTAAGAATAAAGCAAGGTCTGACGTATTCACTTGGGTACAGGGAGCTGATGGAATATCCAGACCAAAAATGGGGTCACCACAATGTCTTAATCCAGCAAGTCATTAATGGCATTACAGAATAGATAGCTAAGTAGAGCTTCAATACACTGCAGAGATGGCAGCTCCACCAAAGACCCTGAGAAACTAAACACTATGCCTGGACATTTGTGTATTTAAGCATCCAGAAAGACTCGAGATATGTCCCCACCACACTGTCACCATACCATGAATGGGCTAACAGAAGGAACCCTGCCTACCACTAGTCTGTGGCAAATACTTATAACATGCCTGCATGCCTGCTGAGGAGCAGAAGTGTGTGACAGCAGAGCCACACATGCCTGAGAAATCCTATGTGTGTAATTACCTAAGTGTAGTTACAGGATGAGAGCTACGCTCGTGGTGTCCCGTCTTCCCAGCACTCTTCTGTGCGCTTCAGAATGGTTGGACTGTACGACAGTCCAACCATTCTGTGGTAACAGACCACAAAAAAGGCACTGTGGGGACCCCCAAAAAAAGAGGATCCAAGACCCTCAAACACAATAACTACCCAGCAAAGACCTCTTTCACAGTACAGACAGAAACCTCTAATCTTAATGCACACCTTGCGGTCAAAAAACAATGATCTTTTGCAGGCAACTTAGACATTAGGACAAGGAGCTGCCACATTCTAATCCACTAACTCTGCACACAATTGAAGAGGGACAAGAGTAAGGTCTTGGGAACAACAAAATGATTGTGCTCAGAAAGGTGCTTTCCATATTAACTGTACACAATCCTGTCCAAGAACACAGCTTACTCTAGGCAACAACTAAATATGATAGCTTAGAAAATCAATGCTAGAATCTATAACTTTAATGAATATATCAAATTTTAAGTCTTACCTTTAGTGGGTACTCATTGGGTGCTAAAAGGCGTTCATTGTTACGCCACCGCTCAATAAGAGTGAAGCGGCCAGTCTTCCCGGTGGCATGAGCCAGCGCATAAACCACATCCTGAACAAATTTAAATATATAAGAGATGTTATTTTTTAATACATATATGAGAATTTTGCACACACTGTATTGTATATAAATCTATGGGTTTTATATTTATTTTAGATTTATAAGCCCTTGTACAGTAATCACAGGATTGGATTTTGGTGCAAAAATTTTTAACAAAATTTAACAAAATATAAAACCATTTACTTTTAAGTGATTTTGATATTAAAAAGTTGAAATGTATATTCTGTCAATAGCACTACAAGAAAAAAAATTATGTATAAAATAACAAAAATTGCAATCTTCAAATGCTATGGAATCTCCTTTGCAGCAGATTGGGCTCAGTATAAAACTGACCATTTGATTAAAAGTCCATTGTACATGTTTTTGAACCACAAAAGTCTTCATCTTTTTAATCAGATTTGTATTTTTTTTATTATTATTATTAAACAACATAAGTTCTGCACTCTGAATACTGACCATGTTTAGAAACCCTCAAGACAGTGTTAAGTCTTGTGCTTAAGGCTGATCAACTGCAGGAGGGTTATTAGAGCTACCACAATACATTACATGTACTGACCAACCAGCAAGTACTGTACATATACATATTTGAGTTCCAGAGAACAAATCCACAAGGGCCGTGACGAGGATTCGAACCTGCGTCCGGGAGCATCCCAGACGCTGCCTTAATCGACTGTGCTACGACAGGGAGTTTTGGGTTTGAGTTCTGGAGTTGTTGTTTTAGATCCAGCTATTCAGAACAAAATGGTCATGTTGTAGTACGGGTTATAGCGAGCCCATAATTGAGTTCGGATATTTGCAATAACCTTGTTACTGTGATATTTGGGTCAAAGTTTTAAATAGAGGTGGGGTTTCCTTTTTTTTTTTTCCCCCACCCCATTTCTTTTTCGTTTCTGTTTTATTGCACTGGTTTTAGTTTTGTTTTAATAACATTATCTTGGTGGCGGATATAGATGCACATTGTTCATTAGTGTGTCCCATTCTTCAACTGCTTTTCTAATCATTGTAGTCGGTGTGGGTTTTGCATCTAATGCAGCTGCTCTCATTGGATTAATGTTGAGTTTGATGCGTAGTGCTTCAGTTGCTTCATATTCCAGTAAGGAATGCAATAGATGACATTCTTTAACTAGTGGGTTTATTACCTCCCAGCAGCACTTGTAACCAAGTCTGAGTCTGTGTATGGCTACTGCAATGGATATTTTTGTCTGGATACTGTATTTTTGCCAGGCTTGAAAGAGGAGTACCCAGTGGCTTGTTCGTACCACATCACAGTGGATCTTCCTTCCGCTACTTTGACTCGCTTCTTATTGATAGATCATCAGCCTCACACGTTTCTTATTATTCTGTTTGTTGTTTAAGATTCAGCTACTTGGAACAAAAAGTTCCTAGAAGCACAGGCTATGGTGAGCCCATAGTCCTGGAGTGAAGTGAACTGAATATACCAAATATACACCGAGACTCAAGGTAATTCAGGTAAAAGTAAATTCAGATACACTGAGAATCAGGTAAATTCAGGTACTGTACTGTATACTTGTCAGTGTATGTATTCTTTATGTCCCAGAGTGTGTATGCTTAAGTATTAAAAGGACTTACTTGACAAGTGGTGGTGTCTGTGACCCCACACACGATGCGCTGAATACCCTCTACCCACACTTTCAGCTCCATCCTGGCCACCATGAAGCCATCTTCCTGTTATAATACAAACACTGCTACAGTACATTCGTAATTAATGTACTAAAAAATGACGACAATTCACAGAAATGTTTCAAAAGTCCTTTAGCAAAATTTCTATAGAAGTACTTAAATGTCTTTTTTTTCATTAAATTTAAACTCTAGATAGACATAGATGGGTAACCTGGTAATTCCCGAAATATTTTGAAGTACGATTGGGAGTTTCAGACTCCCAATCATCTGGGAAATTTCCCCTCTTAGGAAGTTTTCTGACTTGTCTAAGAGCAGGAGACAGGCGGGGTTGGAAAACTCCGCGTTCCATCTCATTTTGTGGAAAGTGTAAAGGTTGTGTAAAACATACCTGATGATTTGATTGTGTGATTAGTTATTCAAGAAATAAAAATTGATTCATACAAATTTTATACAGTATTGTAATACAATAATTCATTTTGTTGAGAACAGAAAGCCTGTGTATGTATTTCAAGCTTGTATCGTGGTCCCCTTAACGTTAAACTATTGACCTTCTCAAGAATGCAACCCCACAATTAGCATTTTAAAAGCACAGAATCACCTTCTGTGGTTGAGTGTTCAATAAACCCCTGAACTAAATGTTTAACAGATCTCTAACCCTATCCATGGAAGACAGAAGAAAATGTATATATGCTGCTTAGCATTGTAAATGTGTGGCCACATCTGTGGTAGAAAATAATAATAAAAAAAAAATGGTTGCCTAACACCCCCTAGAACTTATTTACTAGTAGGTGGACAGTAACTAGCACTAAACCAGAATTTGTATAAATTACCAAAATATCGAAACTTGTGGCAAACAACTATACCATCTGGAAAACTGGTGCTCAAGTGAATGACTATTTACCAAGCTTTTACCAAAATGAGAGGAAATGCTAACATTTCCTCTCATCTTCCGGAACCTGTAAGCCTATTTCCCATGCACATGGGCATCCAAGCCTGATGTGATGTAAGTGTACTTCTGTTGTTCTACTGCTCCCTTTCATTAAACTAAATGGTTTTGCCTTCTAATGCCCACTAGTTCATTTTCAGAAGTTGAAAGAATTATTCATAATTAAGGCACATTCAAACATTGTTAATCAATAAAGCAGCTGCTTTAAACAATGCCCACAAGGTATACTCACAACAAAGAGCTGTCATTCTCATACAAAAGTAGCTTACTGAAGTAATACTGTAGCAGCCCTCTCTAAGACATTGCAACTACTTCCCCAGGAGGAACACAAGGCCCACAGGCTACCGACTGGCTGATAATCGATTCGGGGATCAGTGCACGACTCGTGACTCCTCATTGATCTGGTCTCGTGTCCTTAAAAGCTTGTTGATGGCCATAAAGATATCAGATTCTGGACATCATGAGAAGAGAACTCTATTCTTCTCACTGCAACGACAGTGCTTTGTAGTAACACCAAATACTCGTCAGCCCTGGCCACAGCACAACTCGTCAGCCCTGGCCACGGCACAACTCGTCAGCCCTGGCCACGGCACAACTCGTCAGCCCTGGCCACGGCACAACTCGTCAGCCCTGGCCACGGCACAACTCGTCAGCCCTGGCCACGGCACAACTCGTCAGCCCTGGCCACGGCACAACTCGTCAGCCCTGGCCACGGCACAACTCGTCAGCCCTGGCCACGGCACAACTCGTCAGCCCTGGCCACGGCACAACTCGTCAACCCTGGCCACGGCACAACTCGTCAGCCCTGGCCACGGCACAACTCGTCAGCCCTGGCCACGGCACAACTCGTCAGCCCTGGCCACGGCACAACTCGTCAGCCCTGGCCACGGCACAACTCGTCAGCCCTGGCCACGGCACAACTCGTCAGCCCTGGCCACGGCACAACTCGTCAGCCCTGGCCACGGCACAACTCGTCAGCCCTGGCCACGGCACAACTCGTCAGCCCTGGCCACGGCACAACTCGTCAGCCCTGGCCACGGCACAACTCGTCAGCCCTGGCCAAGGCACAACTCGTCAGCCCTGGCCAAGGCACAACTCGTCAGCCCTGGCCAAGGCACAACTCGTCAGCCCTGGCCACGGCACAACTCGTCAGCCCTGGCCACGGCACAACTCGTCAGCCCTGGCCAAGGCACAACTCGTCAGCCCTGGCCACGGCACAACTCGTCAGCCCTGGCCACGGCACAACTCGTCAGCCCTGGCCACGGCACAACTCGTCAGCCCTGGCCACGGCACAACTCGTCAGCCCTGGCCAAGGCACAACTCGTCAGCCCTGGCCACGGCACAACTCGTCAGCCCTGGCCACGGCACAACTCGTCAGCCCTGGCCACGGCACAACTCGTCAGCCCTGGCCACGGCACAACTCGTCAGCCCTGGCCACGGCACAACTCGTCAACCCTGGCCACGGCACAACTCGTCAACCCTGGCCACGGCACAACTGCTACCGTACAGCACTTGTCACCGTTACTACACTACTCTCATCTCAAATGACACCTTCAGCTACAGATAAAAAAACTAACCATCTTATAATGGCAAGTAGCTAGTTATTAAAACAACGACAACCTCACACTTAACAAGAGATACAGGTCACTTCATACCCAAAATGGTTCACCAATGCATTTCATGACCTAATAAATCAAAAACTAACCTAACTCATGTCTAACCTAATGACAAGTGAGGTTTTTACAATTAGAAAACGAACCTTGCTGAAATGATAGTGGAAGATTTGACTGTACCCTTGAACAAAGCACAGTACAAATACTTTAAGGAATTGTAAACAATTGGCAATTGCCTTCTTGTATACCATCTTGTATACTCCACAAGGAGCCTTACATTGGTGACTACCTAGAGGCATTCTGTCCTGGCTATTAAATATGAAATACTAATGCAGCAACAAATGGCCTCCAACCCCTTGCCATCGCATTACAACTGACGCTCCGCACTTTAAAGCATTATTTGGCCGTAACTGATAACTGACAACTGATGTCTGAAATATTGAGAGGATTACACTACGACAGAGCTTGTCGTTGCCTTGTCAAGGGCAAAGGCTTGACTTGTGAGTCGGGCTGTTGTTGTTGTTATAGATTCAACTACTGGGAACAAGTTCCCAGTAGCACGGGCTATGGTGAGCCCGTAACTTATCTGGCACAGGAGCGGGGCGAGTAGCACGGGCTATGGTGAGCCCGTAGTGGACTTACCTGGCACAGGAGCGGGGCAAGTAGCACGGGCTATGGTGAGCCCGTAGTGGACTTACCTGGCACAGGAGCGGGGCAAGTAGCACGGGCTATGGTGAGCCCGTAGTGGACTTACCTGGCACAGGAGCGAGGCCAGTAGCACGGGCTATGGTGAGCCCGTAGTGGACTTACCTGGCACAGGAGCGGGGCAAGTAGCACGGGCTATGGTGAGCCCGTAGTGGACTTACCTGGCACAGGAGCGGGGCCAGTAGCACGGGCTATGGTGAGCCCGTAGTGGACTTACCTGGCACAGGAGCGGGGCAAGTAGCACGGGCTATGGTGAGCCCGTAGTGGACTTACCTGGCACAGGAGCGGGGCAAGTAGCACGGGCTATGGTGAGCCCGTAGTGGACTTACCTGGCACAGAAGCGGGGCAAGTAGCACGGGCTATGGCGAGCCCGTAGTGGACTTACCTGGCACAGGAGCGGGGCAAGTAGCACGGGCTATGGCGAGCCCGTAGTGGATTTACCTGGCACAGGAGCGGGGCAAGTAGCACGGGCTATGGTGAGCCCGTAGTGGACTTACCTGGCACAGGAGCGGGGCAAGTAGCACGGGCTATGGCGAGCCCGTAGTGGACTTACCTGGCACAGGAGCGGTGCTGTCTGCGAGTCAGGAGACGAGGTGTTAATATATAGTTACGGTGACGCTGGGGGCGTGTGCCAGCTCTGCCCTCCTCCTCCACCTTTAATCACCCTCAACCACCCAATTAACTGGTCAAAATACCTGCTAAATCCAGTCTATACTCGGCCTGTGCAGCTGTCACTCACCTTAAAGTAGAGTTAGTGGGCTATGGACTCATTGGGCAGCTCATAACAACATCAACTAACTGGCCCTTGCCATATACGCCGCCATATTTGTTGACTTGAGGGGCTGAGACAGGCGAGGGTCGCCAGGCGCCGCCCCAGACCCCTCACTTCTCAATTAACAAATTCCTTATATTCAACCACGATCTAACATTTGTGGATTTGTTTATAGCAACCACTGATAATTGATAGCTAAATGGAATGATGGCACGTTTGTTAATAGCCAAGTTTTGGTGATATTTGTGGGCGCATAAATAGCGTCGTTATTAACGGTCATGTCTACCATTAACTCAAATGTGTAGCTAGCTATAGTTGACATTAATATTATGTGACCTTACTAACCTATCAATTTGATTATACTCTTATGCTCCTATGATATCTGGAGTATATATGCGTCATCCGTGAAATATTGATATATATTGACTCAGCAAGTGGTCCACTTGTACCAATTTATGGATGTCTCCAGTCTCCTCACAGTGCAAGTATATCATGGGGGAACTTAGTGGATAAAAAACACAAGTCTGCAAGTTTAAGTGTTGTGTAGTACTGCTGCAGGTGATGCTTGACCTGCTGGGGTCGACGTGAGCTCCAGCAGACAAAGTAATGCTTCAGGCGAAGTGTGTCTACTTAAAGAGTTTCCTGTCTTGAGTCTATTCACACCATATATTAGCATGGAGAATAGATGTGGGATTTGGGATGTGAATTGAAGCAAGGCATCCTGACTAAACCAACTCTTTAAGCACACTACTCGCATGATTTTACAAGCTTTCATGTCAGCCTCGAGGTATATATCGATGGGAAAGTGGGGCGGCTCCTCCCCCATGCTTGTCACCGGAAGGGGTGTTCCTATTTGGCAATGGCTGCGAGAACGTAATTTTATAAAAGGTCTCTAATCCTTTGAGAGCGAAGGTTCTAAATATAGCGCACCGGATAGGTGGCTTGAGTGCCACTTTCAGATACAGCACCACGTGCTGTTGACGTCATAGTGTAACACTGTTTAGTCTTGGGGTTCCCTGAAGGACTCCATCACCCCCATCCCCACATCAACCTTCTCTCCTATAACACCCCCATCCTTGTGGCTATTTAGGTATTGTATGTACTAGCTCTATCTATAAATCCAACATCGTATATTTATGTACTTTTCCTGAATAAAAATTTGAATTTGAATTTGAATAGACACTTGCTAGACAGTTATTTTCTAGCTTTGCTGGCCAAAATAGCTTTTGTCCTCGAATATATCAGTAATACTATATCAATAATATATAAATAATAATAATTGATAATAAATATAGGTATTACATTTTCCGTTGTCGAGGACAGGAAGCCTATTAGGCAGGATCCAACTCCTTCTTTGAAGGCAGATTCTTTGGCTAACTCATTAGTATATTGTGAGAGATATCTCTCTCTCTGCCTCTCTCTGTCTCTGTCTCTTTCTGTCTGTCTGTCTGTCTGTCTCTCTCTCTCTGTTCTAAGGAGAACAATTTGAGTGCTTTCAGTTGGTCGCAGACTCCAAGTATAGTTTAAGTGCCTCGCTGAGTCTTGCTTAACCTGCTTGATTGGCTGAGTGTATGCTGACAGTAAGTCATCACTGTATATTTAATAGCTCGTTTCTAATCAACCTTGAAACGGCATGTGTGTGAGAATCTCTTTAGAGCAGTGCCAGACATTTGGGTACGTTTCCTTACACCTGGTGTCTCTGTTCACCTAGCAATAAATAGGCACTCCGGGAGTAAGAGAACTGTTGTGGGTCACATCCTGAGGAAAGTCTGCCATTGGCTTAAAACTTAACAGGCTTCGTGGAACCAATATGCCACACCATTCTTTGTGCACACGTGTTCTTTGTGCACATGTGTTCTTTGTGCACACGTGTTCTTTGTGCACATTGTGTTCTTTGTCCACACGTGTTCTTTGTGCACATGTGTTCTTTGTACACACGTGTTCTTTGTGCACATGTGTTCTTTGTACACACGTGTTCTTTGTCCACATGTGTTCTTTGTGCACGTGTTCTTTGTACACACGTGTTCTTTGTCCACATGTGTTCTTTGTACACGTGTTCTTTGTCCACATGTGTTCTTTGTGCACGTGTTCTTTGTACACACGTGTTCTTTGTCCACATGTGTTCTTTGTACACGTGTTCTTTGTGCACATGTGTTCTTTGTACACACACATTCTTATGAATAAAGATAATAATTAGATTATTGGGTGGTCCGTCTAATTACCACAAGTCTGTCATGTTATGACAGTCTGTCTATCAAGTCTGTCACTCTTAAACATAATTACCACATGTCTGCAAGTACTTTGTTGGTATTCTAAGATATTGACCAGCCACTTGGGCTGGGTGGTAGAGCGATGGTCTCACGTCATGTAGGTTGGTGTTCAATCCCCTATCGTCCACAAGTGGTTGGGCACCATTCCTTTCTCCCGTCCCATCCCAAATCGTTATCCTGACCCCTTCCAAATGCTATATAGTCATAATGACTTGGCGCTTTCCCCCTGATAATTCCCTTCCCTCCCTGAGATATTTCTAACATTGCTTAATAAAGGCAAATGCAAGAATTCACAAAGCACTCTGCTTCCAAACTTTATTGGTATACTGTACATTAAAGCAAATGAAAAAAATGCATTGATACCTTTCCTAAAGAAGACTACTGTTCAATAAACATTGTCACTTTTCAAGGATTTGGCTGCTTTTACAAAACATTAATAATATAATATATGCAAACTATAATATCTGAGTTACAAATTAGCCACAGTAATAAACTCCAGAGAATGAACAAATTAGGTGAGCACTGTTAGAGCCAGCAACTAACCTACCATTTATAGTGTACACTTGCCTTTCTAAACATTTACAACACATCTTATCCTCCTCCACATTTATAATGTACACTTGCCTTTCTAAACATTTACAATAAACACTGCCCTTTCAGACATTTATAACACACTTTTGTCTTGTGGACCAGACAATACACTAGAAGGTGAAGGGACGATGACGTTTTGGTCCGTCCTGGACCATTCTCAAGTCGACAATCAACTTGAGAATGGTCCAGGACGGATCGAAACGTCGTCGTTCCTTCACCTTCTAGTGTGTGGTCTGGTCAACATACTTCAGCCACGTTATTGTGACTCATCGTCTGCACACTTTTGTCTTATTTGCCACACATATATAACACACATTTGCCTTATTCCACATTTATAGTGCAATTTTCCCTTCACATACATTTGTCACCTGCATGTTCACATAAATGAATGGAATGGCTGATCCAAATAACATTATGAGTATAAAAAAAATTAAAAATTCAACTGTGCAGTACAGTATAATTTATGAATATTTTCTAACATTAATTCTAACCAAGTATGTATGAATGTGCAAGGAATTTATCTATTCTTTCAATATATATATATATATATATATATATATATATATATATATATATATATATATATATGAATGAAAACTCACACCCCAGAAGTGACTCGAACCCATACTCCCAGAAGCAACGCAACTGGTAACTACAGGGCGCCTTAATCCGCTTGACCATCACGGCCGTCAAAAGGAAGTGATAGCCGAGGCTATTTGAGCCACTTCCCCGACGGCAACTCGGATGGTAATCTTGGGCATAGCATTTCACCAAATCACCTCATTCTTTGGGGCACACGTGAGGAACACAAATGCGAACAAGCCTGAATGGTCCCCAGGACTATATGCGAATGAAAACTCACACCCCAGAAGTGACTCGAACCCATACTCCCAGAAGCAACGCAACTGGTAACTACAGGGCGCCTTAATCCGCTTGACCATCACGGCCGTCAAAAGGAAGTGATAGCCGAGGCTATTTGAGCCACTTCCCCGACGGCAACTCGGATGGTAATCTTGGGCATAGCATTTCACCAAATCACCTCATTCTTTGGGGCACACGTGAGGAACACAAATGCGAACAAGCCTGAATGGTCCCCAGGACTATATGCGAATGAAAACTCACACCCCAGAAGTAACTCGAACCCATACTCCCGCATATAGTCCTGGGGACCATTCAGGCTTGTTCGCATTTGTGTTCCTCACGTGTGCCCCAAAGAATGAGGTGATTTGGTGAAATGCTATGCCCAAGATTACCATCCGAGTTGCCGTCGGGGAAGTGGCTCAAATAGCCTCGGCTATCACTTCCTTTTGACGGCCGTGATGGTCAAGCGGATTAAGGCGCCCTGTAGTTACCAGTTGCGTTGCTTCTGGGAGTATGGGTTCGAGTCACTTCTGGGGTGTGAGTTTTCATTCGCATATAGTCCTGGGGACCATTCAGGCTTGTTCGCATATATATATATATATATATATATATATATATATATATATATATATGTATATATATGTATGTATGTATGTATGTATGTATGTATGTATGTATGTATGTATGTAGTAATGAAATCACTGATCATGTATTTGTAATATGAAATGCTTTGTTAAAGACACCATATTTGGTAGAGATTTTCTGTACAAAGTTTCAGTGGAAGAGCTTTGTAGAAAAATGCTTGTACTCTTCTATATCATCTTTACCCAGTGTGGGGTCTCTACCTAGCACTCTTCTCTGCACCTGTTGTTTGCGTTACAATATGAATAATAAATTTACACGAGATAAGTATATGTATGATAATCAACACGGCTGTGATTCATACATCAGGCTGCGAACAGCTATGTCCGACAGCTTGGTTGACCAGACCACCAACCAGGAGGCCTGGTCAAAGACCAGGCTGTGGGGAGACGTTGATCCTTTCAACCAACGAAAGTCAGAGAAAAGATAACCTTTCTAATTTGAAGAGGATCTCAGGAGCTGCAAATTTGCAATCAAATATAGAGTATTCATATGCAAGATTATGAGAATACTGTGCATTTTTACTAACAAGGCAATGATGAATGATTAAGATTGCTGAAAGCCGACTTCCATGCTTACCACATCTCGGAAAATTACTTCTCTCTGGTTAATTACAAGACAGTTGGTCCTCCATGCAGCCTTTAGATGTCACATTAGTCGGCAATTGAGATTTGTTTCTCTCAAATAACTTTACACACCAGAGTTACATAACTTTTTTCTTTTAAATTAAACTTTGCATTTGTTATTCTATTTTGCCAAAGCACACAGTAATAACTGAGAAAAAATATACAATTGTACTGATTGTAACAAGCTATGCAATTATGCAAGCATTACCTGAATAATTTATCCCAAGAAGGCAAAAATAAGGAGTTTGGAAATGAGTCATTGCACTACCAAAGTGCGTTCACTTTGGTATACACTGGAAGTTGTGCTGCAATTCTACATCACTCAACTATACATAATTAATTTCAACTGATTTTCATTACTTGTCTCTTATAAGAAAACGGAAGAAAACTTGTTTCAAAAATACAGACCGAATCTTAAAGGTGTACAATGGTACAAATGTTACAATGCCTACAATGTTTTCTGGAAATACATGACCTTGCGGGGTTCAACAGTTTTCTATAACATCTTGAAAACTAAATTTATCATTTTAATGTGGCAAAATAGTTACTTACTTTTAAATCAAGAAAAAAACATTGAGCAATTGTATGGAGATAATGCAGAATAATCCTTTATGGAATAATCCTTTATGGAATAATCCTTTATGGAATAATCCTTTATGTTGTACATGCCCACTACACATCTGCAGGGCTCAACAACATAACAGTTTTGATATGAACCTGGCTAATAGTTTAAGAGGTAGTTTCCCATCTAGTACTGTCAAGTATTTACTTCTTAGGATTTGGACCTGGTTGTGGTAGATGAGGTATTTTCACATCCACCACAGTAAACTACTTCCATCAAAAGATTTTACAATAATAATTTACTCTATAACATCTGTATTTTAGCAAAAACGGAGAGTACAAGCTTGTATGATGATATTTTTGACCGTTACAGGTCGAAAATCATTACATTTTCAACCTTTACAGGTGTTGATAGTCACAGTTTTTCATACTGTTATTATTTTTTATTTGCACTTCATAATTAAACAAAAATAAAAAACAGAAATTGATTGATTTATCCATGCACTACAAAGACAATCTTTGTTATTTTTTATCAATTGCCATGTTTGTATAACTCAAGATTTCCCACTATAAGCAGTTAATTTCAGAGGGAGTGTACTAGTTAAACAATTAGTACTGGAATGAAAGAAGTCACACTTACCAATATCATTAAAGAGTTATACTCTCAAAATTACCTCACATTGTTATAAGAAACCTGTAATACATTTTGTAACATGAAATACTATACAAGACTTCTTCAGTTTCACGAACTTAGAAGCACCTGTACTTATTTATAGTCAAACAAGAACACACAGTTGTAGCAACTACCGCTTAACTTGTGCACCATTTCAGACAGTTTTAACAAAGTCTCATTGTTCATCTAGAAAATCTACAATCAAATCTAAGATAACAAGTATGTTATATATTTAAAATAATAAAACAAAATTTTGTACTATAAACAGTGTAGTATTATGCAATCTTGCCACACAGAATCTTTTTTCTTGCAATACTTGTCAACCTCTCCAGTAATTATCAGCGTCCAGTTGTCATCAATCCCCGAGCACCACTATTAAAATTTTACAACAAAACTCTTAGAACAATGTTTTTTTAACAAGCTGTTAATTCTAGTTTTGGGTACTGTACCGCAGTAACCTTATTGATGAATAAGTTGAGCTTAAAATATGGCATTTATTCAAAACAAAAGAAAATGGGATATTTAGTAGCTTAGTGTTAGCTTTAAAACTATGTACTGATGGCAGTCAGCATAACCTAACTGCTATATGCTACCCACCACACGGTAGAACGCCTATAAACATTCTGCTGCAGCGCGGCCTTTGCAGCAAATCCCGCCTATAAGCATATGGTGCAGCTGGTGGGATAAGTGAGTGGTCAAATCAAGTCTGATTCGACTTGACTTTTATCTGTGTCTCAAGGCAATTAATAGGGGTTTGAAAGATGAGGGCAAAAAGTGGCACAGAGATGAGGACCTGTAGGCAACCAAACATCAGGGTTGGCCATGCTAGAGCTTAGAAGCAGGTATCAAATATGATTAATAATTGTGTTCTGTATGGGTTTGTGAGCCCTTTGAGGGACCTTATATAGACGAGGGTAGAAATAGCCTGAGCTACTCTATCCTTTTGAGATGTACTTCCTTTTCTCAATAAACTTACTTGAACCAGGTATCAAGGTTGGCTTTGCTACAGCTTGCGACCTAGGCCAATATTTGAGAGCACAAAGTGGTAACTAACAGTCTTAAGTAATATACTTAATGAACTGAAAAATTATCCATATCAGGTTAACAATTCCCAATTCTCACAACTGATGATAATTCTCTTTGCCTATTGTGACATTTCACACACATTATGGCTGTGCTGTAGGTGCCAGAATTCATAGATAATCTAAAAAATGTATACCAGGTATACCCAGACTATCTGAATACCCACTATACAGACTTGCTTTTTAACCAGAATAGTAAAAATCCAGTTCCAAACATCAATTTACTGGCTCTAGTCCAGTTAACCGAAGACCACCATGAATAACAAAGGATCTTATTGGCAGCAAGCACTCATTTGGAGACAGAAAAAAAAGAGAAAAAGAAAATTCCTTTACTGTTAGTAAAGTCAATAGTAAGTAAAATATAATAGTCAATATCCTCCTAAAATGTACTGATAGTACAGTACTTACAGCAACTATTTGACCAAACATACAAAAATGAACTGTTGGACCCCCAAAAAATGTAGTTTTACATTATTAACTTTATAGCGGGTACAAAAAACTTCATAACATTCCTAGGCCTAGTATAATAACACATACACTGTACATACACTACATGTGGCCCAAGATAGGATGTATTAGGCCTATCTTGAGATGATTTCGGGGCTTTAGTGTCCCCGCGGCCCGGTCCTCGACCAGGCCTCCACACCCAGGAAGCAGCCCGTGACAGCTGACAAACACCCAGATACCTATTTTACTGCTAGGTAATGGGCATAGGGTGAAAGAAACTGCCCATTTTTTCTCGCCGGCGCCTGGGATCGAACCTGGGACCACAGGATCACAAGTCCAGCGTGCTGTCCGCTCAGCTCCCACATCATGTGGCCCAAGATAGGATGTATTAGGCCTAGATGGCTTGGACAACTCAGCTCAGGTTAGGTTCTTTTGTTATACTATATTTCCATTTTTGTCAATGCTATTTGGGCTAATTCAATAATACAGAACATGATCTTTTCAGGGGTTCCAACAGTAAATTTGTTGTACATTTGACCAAATAGTTGCTATATATACTATCAATTTAGGAGAATGGGCTGATAATTATAGTATAGTCCCTTTAGAAGATAATTACATGTAGTTTTACCACACGAATCTATTAAAATACTGTACATATCAAAATAAGTGAAATGTTATTTATCATAAAACTAAAAAATTCCTGCAAAATTGTCACATGATGTTTTCTTAAATTATTTGTAATTTAAGAATGTAAGATTTTGACTCGAGTCTAAGATGTAATATCATCATGCGGTCCAGGACACTTGGAAGATGCAGGTGTGTTTGGTAAGTGATGTGATAGGGTCTGCAGTAACTGCCCAGCTCTGAAGAGGGCTAAGACATAATAGGAAATAATAAAGTATCACTGTCAATTTCACATGAGAGACAACTGTGAGAGAGATGTCCTGTTTATCAATGAAATATCAATAATTGCTATAAATATATCGGCCCATTTAGCATCTTCTCGATGATATCTCGAGATGATTTTGGGGCTTAGCGTCCCCGCTGCCCGGTCCTCGAACAGGGCCTCCTTTTTGTTACACACCCCCAGGAAGCAGCCCATAGCAGCTATCTAACTCCCAGGTACCTTTTATACTGCTAGGTGAATCGGGGCATCAAGGTGAAAGAAACTCTGCCCATTTGTTTCCACTTCCACCGGGGATCGAACCCGGAACTTTAACACTACAAATCCCTAGCACTCTCCACTCAGCTGTCATGTCCCCATAAAAGAAGGAAAAGAAGCATAAGAAGGCTTTCTGTATATGTAATGTATTCTATGAGTTCATGGTAGCTATACACTTAAATATAATATCTATCACATTATGCAGATACAGTATTTAGTTATTATTTTTTGCAAGTTTCCACAAATAGAGAAATCTTGCCAATTCATACATATAATTAATCACAATCCCATACTCATCATAAAAAAAAAAAATATGTACTGACCTGCCAACAAGACAAAATATATTAAAACAAAGCACAAAGTTAGGGTATAACCCTAATAACAATACTAGTATACTATGACAAACTAGTAAGAGAAGAGACCCGTTCAATGGTATCACTGCTAATTGGAACAAATCCATCTATTCTTACTCTGGTAATGTCATCGTATAATTTGCAAAGTGCAATAATAATGTGATAAAAATATTGTCATCTATTTCAATAGAATATATGTACAGATAACTAACTCTGCAAAAACAACAAATTCAATCATTTTAACTCTACTGGTATATCACCATTTCAATTGTTTTTAAATTCAAGCTAGTACTGTAATGTTATTCTGTTCACTGAATCATTTTACGAATCATATAGTTGAGGATGCCACCATGACGGAAGTAAGTCAGCTCCACTTCAGTGTCAAATCGTAAGATAGCTTCAAATGAATTACCATTGTTGACCTGTAAACAAATGAATGAATAATTAGCAGAATGTGATTGTAAAATTATAAAATTTTTAAGAATATACCAAAATTTCTAAACAAATGCTTAAAAATAAAACTTTTGAGCTACCAATATATGAAAAACTAATTTCTGAACAGGATACTTGACTTCTCCCTATGCCAAGATCATATCTGGACACTTGAATAGTATTACGCACAGTCAAGGCAAGTCGACATTCTGCAATGATGCAGCAGGAATCTTTCCAAGTGTCTCTGCTAGGACTTACAGATACAATGAAGACAGAGAAAGGATCATTCCAAAGAATTACTTCTAAAAGGTTAATTTATAAATATTCAAAAGACCTTCCAAAATCTATTTTCCATCAAAGAAACTGCCAAATAGTACTCTTGTTAGTTGCCAGTTGGCCAATCACGTGCTTTCTGATGCAAAAAAAAATCTCTGCACACAGGGAAAGCAAAGATACAAGAGAAGAAATGGTATCAATAGAGTGTCCTGCTTAGAAATGAACTATTCATATACATAGCACTCAATGCCTTATTTCTGGGATACCTCACTCCATTGTTATCTAAGTTTAGAGTGTAAGTAAATATAAATAAATCTAATAACAAAATGGGTATGACTCTAACGTATGGTACAGTACTTGATTAACCTTCAGGAGCAAGCCATCAACCCAGGAAACCCCGCAACAGGAAACCCAGAACCCTACCAGAAGGAAAGATGATCATCTTGAAGACAGCCAATTCAATGCAACACAGTATTGATGAAGGTGGTGAACCTCAGGCAAGTACTGTATCTAGTCATAAAAATGCTGATGTCAGAAAAGCATATGGCTGAGAACAACACATTCTCAAGAATTTAGTGTCTTGAATATTTGCAGGTCATGTGTACAAGAATACACCTATAGTTGACTATTTGACCACTCTGCACATCAGATGGGAGATACAGGCCTTAATACAGGGCACCATGGTGTATAGATTAACACTTTCGCTCGGGGATGACGCAGCATTGCGTCATCCGTTTACTGGCGGTAATGCCGGGGATGACGCAGCATTGCGTCATCCACTTTAAAAATTCGCCAAAAATCAGGTTTGTATCCGATTTTTTGGGGACTGGTTTTAAAATGTGCGCCGATGTCTTCCCATTTCTTTTGTTGAGCCTCGTGGCCCTCAGGCGGCTTGGCACACGCCGTGGGCCCATTGTCTTTGCTCCACTGTTGTGACCAATGTCGTCTCCCCTCGCATCTCAAACGTGTGAACATTTCGGCTATTTTCCGTGGCTATATTTCTTACTGCGGCTTTAGAAACTATCTACGCTTACTCCACGATGGATAGTAATCATGAACAAGGCCCTTCCAGGAAGAAAATTGCGAAAGAAAGGCTTGAAAAGGGTGGGAATTGGGAGTGTAGTAGGAAGGCCTCTGAGCGCTCACTCACGGCTAACGCGTGGCCCGTCTTCAACTCGTCGGCGGTTGGAGCGTGACCAGGTGTTTTTTTTTATATGCTAATGTTCCTCTAGAGAATTTTATTACGAACCCATTGAGACCAAAATGAAAGACCTAGGACAAAAATTGAGGTGACCAGAGTGAAAATAGTGAAAACATTTTATCCCGTTTGCGCGCTCCCGGGTAACTCGTTCGCACTTTCTCTGTTTGCTGCGGGTAATTAGCCGGGCTTTTGGAGTTTATATGCATTTAGTGCTGTAGAGAATTTTATTGCGAACACAATGATACCAAATTTATTCTCGTAGAAGGAGAATTGAGGTGACAAAGTTGAAGAGAGTATACACTTTTCGGAATTAACGCGCGCTTCCGTGACACGCTGGGGCCCATATCGCCCTGTCGAGGGGTGGCGCGCGGGGTGAGCGAAAGTGTTAAGGAGAAACTCGCATTCAACAATCCAGAAGATAATGGCATAAGGTTACTACCAGACATAAGGCATGATGAATATGAAAGTAAGCAAAACAGGCCTTAAATAAGATAGGGGCCCTCCAAAAAGAAAAAGTTTAATTTTTAGCCACGGGAAGGGAAGGAAATTATCAGGGACAGTGCCAAGCCATCATGCCTATATAGCACTGGGAAGGGGTCAGGATAAGGATTTGGGATGGGACAGGGGGAAGGAATGGTGCGTAATCACTTGGACAGTTGGGGACTGAACGCTGACCTGCATGAAGTGAGACCGTAGCTCTACCATCAAACCCAAGTAGCCAAGAAAGTGGAAGTTAGGATGGAGACACACAATAGCATCTCTATGACCGAAAAAAAGATGAACATGAAGCCTGCCTATCCAATTACCCATAACAAATCCAGTCAGAACAAGAACTTGAGCACAAGGTCCTCAAGGAAAGGTCCTCAAGGAGAGGAAAGATCCGATGCCTAATAAAAATAACAAACTGATCGACACCCAATCACGAGATCATGCATACTCCAACAGCACATGGGGAGAACAGATGTTGAAGAAAACTCTGCAGTTTTAAAAAGGGAGGACTAGAGAGAGGTCAAGGCTCAAAGTAAAATGTAGTGACATCCAAAGCAGCCGAGAAAACAAAGACAATGGCCATACCATGTTGAGAACACCGCTTCTCGTCCAATCAGCGAAATTAAGCAACACTGGGTTTGGTTAATACTTGGATGGGTGACTGCTTAGGAACACCAAATTCTTTTGGCATTAAGCTTTTCTTGGTTGAGTTCAGGAGTAGAACAACTCCAGTAACCTTCTTGAGTTCAGGAGTAGAACAACTCCAGTAACCTTCTTGAGTTCAGGAGTAGAACAACTCCAGTAACCTTCTCCAGGTATGCATGAGACCAACAGAAACAGAAGGCCTAGTGAGGCCAGCCTATTGATTCTTAAAAGAATCAAAACAATGCACAAAAGTTTAAATGCTTGAATGTTATTAGTGCACACACTAAGTATTTAAGTGGAGAACACTAGACTCCATCTGTGGTTAAAGAGGAAGAAAAAACATTGGCTGGTGCCAGTCCCTTACTATTATCAAACCTATCATTCATGTCATGAGGATCAGAACACGATACTTAAGCAGACGAGGAGTCACAATAACGTGGCTGAAATATGTTTCAGCTACGCTATTATGGCTGAATTTCCGGTCTGTCCTGGACCATTCTCAAGCCGATTATGGCATTGTTTTGCAATCGACTTGAGAATGGTCCAGGATGGACCGAAACGTCGTCGTCCTTTCACTTTCTAATGTGTGATTTGGTCAACGATACTTAATTTATCAAAATAAATTAATTCCCAAGAGGATTTCCCAAGAGGATGGTGTAAGTCTTGCACTGGTTGGTTTGCCTTGTAGGATCAATAAATAAAAAGAGAGACATGTGTAAAAAATCACCCCTTAGTCCCCACCACTATTGTTCAATACTTGCCTGTACAGGAATTATCATCCCTGTCTTCAATTCTTCTGGAAGATCAATATTGAAAGTTTCTTTCCCAGTGATTCCTAGAGACTCAGCAGTCTGACCCTCCAAGAACTGCATAGGGATAATGCCCATTCCAACAAGGTTGCTGCGGTGGATGCGCTCATAGGACTCTGCTATTACCGCACGAACACCCTGTAAGAATTTTGAGAATAAATAAATCCTAAATTAAACTTTGTTTAAAGATTACACACACAAAAAAACTGATAACTGTTTTGCAACAAAAGCTTGACCTGAAAATTAACTTACCAATAGGAATGGCCCTTTAGCAGCCCAATCTCTGGATGATCCAGAGCCATATTCTTTCCCTGCCAGGATTATGACGGGACGATTTTCCTCCCGGTAACGTTCCGCAGCATCAAACACTTCAAGCTGCAAGAGTTTTATAGTGACAGCTTTCACAATAACCATTCAGAGCAAAATGCATGAGCAATCAGCTCTAAAGACTAGACTACTGTATTAAGAACCAGCTTTAAAAATAATCATTTTATCTGCTCAAGGATTCTATTTCATGTATACAAAAAATAATGTCACTGGCATGACTTGAATTACAGAGTATGACAAAAATACTTGAGTACACTAGGCTGGAACTGAATATCAGAGACACCAGAGTCGCTCAGGGAACATCAGCGAGTAGCCAGGATTACTCGTTAAACATCAGTGAATAGCCAGAGTTACTCAGGGAATAGCAGTAAGCAGCCAGTTACTTAGGGGACAGCAATGGGTAACTAGGAATACTGACAAGTGGATATTTGTTTTGGAAAGGAAAAACAGCAAAAAATGGTTTGGAGACGTTTTGCTTGCATTGCAAGCATTAAAAATCAAAGACTGAAACCTCAAAGGTTCGCAACATAGATTCGCTTTACTACTGTACCATAGTGGTAAAAATAAATGAAAGTGCCAAGATTCCAAACATAAACATAGCTGACCCCATAAAACATTACTGATTATTATTAATATACATTTGTACCTCTTCTCCAGATGACATGTGAATAGTGTATGGTCCAGACTTTCCGACAAACTTATTCACAAGTCTGATGTTTGCGAATGTGCCACGAGCCATCACAGCATCATTGCCTCTCCGTGAACCATACGAGTTAAATTCCCGGGGTGTCAAACTGCAAAGGAAGGTGAATACAGAATGATATATTAAAAAATAAAACAAATGAAAATACTACTGTACTATATACAAATCATTTTCAGTTTATATCAGGAAAATAAAGAGACAATAAATTAAACCAATGTAATTAAGAAGACATATATATAATGAAGTATTGAATATAATGAAGCACCCTTTTTTGTTCGAGCCTCAGCAGCTCCACAGTGCCTACAAGCTGGTGCTGCTCAGCTACATTATTGTGCCAGGATTCTCAGATCCAGCCTGACCTATCGTGAGCCACGATAGGTCAGGCTAGGTCACGACTCTGACTTGTTTACAAACTTGAGGGAAATCTCTGGGCATCACTCATCAAACCAAAACTAACAAAAACCCATCCAAAAACTTAGACAAAACAAAACAAACCAACGTTCAAAAGACAGAAATTAATAATATGAAAAATAATGCAAACAAGCTTGCTGTGTGGTGGAATATTTCTAGCCGTAATTTACAGTACCTAGCCACTGTATGCGCGTGTTATTCTTAGGGTCACGAAGCAAATGGTGTGGCTCATGTCAGGTAACCCACAGGTGAATGTGGTGCTGCCATCTGGTAGTGGGAGGCATAGTCACTAGTTATTCCTGTCAGTTGTTACTTCTCTGCTCCATTTCACAGCCATCTTGTACAACTACCACCCTATATCTTTTCTGACATCGTTGATATTAAATAATTCAAGACCCATCTTGGGTATTTATAATTTAATAATAATAATCTTATTATACCAATACTGTACATCAGTTGATCGACAATTGAGACGTGGGACCAAAGAGCTGAAGCTCAACCCCTGCAAGCACAACTAGGTGAATCCATACAGCAAACGGAGAAATTTTTCCCGTTAGATTTACATATGAAACAAATTTCATGGAAAGACTTTAATAGGAAACCAATTTCAGGTTGTCACCTACCCACGAGACGCCAGGTAACGTGCTGCAGCAGAATTACGAGCAATAGAGCCAGCTGGTGATATATGGTCTGTGGTTACAGAATCTCCAAGATTAAGGAGAACATGTGCATCCTTAATGCTTTTAATGGGTGATAATTCCTGTGGAGAAAAAGAATAGATGTTGTTGCATTTTAGAGAGACAAAATCTTGTCAGAAGACATCACTCAATAGTATGTAGTCAAAGAGAATTTATGGCTCCTGATTGGAGGATGCACCAATGACAATTTATGCTCCAAAGTAGATCCAAAAGCTGAACCCGAGTCTGTTCCCTTTGTTGGTCCGTGTCTGTGATTCTTATGACCAGCTACTCTAATATAAAGACTTTTAAAACTCATTTCAATATCAGGCAGAATTATGCATATGAATTCTTCTTAACAGTGGGTTAAATAATTCTATTAGTTTACTTCAAAACTTACGGCATGATTCACAAGAGACTATTTTTTAAGATCACACTGGAATGGACACTACACACCTATAAAGGTATTAAAAATGGTGGAGTATGCAGTTTTGTCGCACACTTAAGTGTCTGGACACCCTAGTGCCAGTCTCTATAATCTATTTTTATGGAAATTTTGCCAATATAAACATGTATAGTATGGTCTATACTAGACTTCCCTTTGATTCCATACTATTAGGTAATTCTCCTAAAATAACACACAGCATCCTGGATCTTGGAACCCATTTGATGTACAGATACTAACATTTGGGGGTTCTGAGACAGACACCAAGCATTCCAATGGTCGTAGGTTCATTTCTCAAAAACCACTGATGAGCTTAGGATCTAATATTACATCTTTATATTTGGATGTGTCAATGCTCTGACATATTATTTGGCTATACATTTTTTTCCACTTCTTGTCTGATGGCTAGAAGCTAAACACCCATGCTCAGCAACTCACTTCTTGGAAACAAATGACTTTTATTACTACTTTACAGTACTTTACAGTGGTCTGATAATGCATTTTTGCACTAATCGGTCCGACGATGCTAAAACGAGTCACCTGATCTCCAAATGTCACTTTCTTAATCATTCTATTTATGTCTAAACATATTGCTACTAATTAAACTGAAATGGTTTGAATTGCAAAATGTTGACCAGACTAGAAAGTGAAGGGACAATGATGTTTCGGTCCGTCCTGGACCATTCTCAAGTCGATTGCAAAATGTCACCTTAAAATATACATTTCTATTTTCCCATTTACATTAATTGTTGGATAAATATTCTAACCTTCGTCATGCCGTCAAAGAATGGGGGCCTCTTGATGTATGTAGACTTTGAGTCCCATGGGTAGAGCATTCCCTCAGGAGCCTCCAATTTATTCCAGCGATCATTTCCTGTTGTAATTCTGGAATAAACTTCCTTGAACATGGCTGGTATCACGTGTTCTTGCTCAACTGAATGGATTTCGGTACGTTGAGGCCAAATGTCCTGCAGGTACACTGCCTTGCCATTTTCACTGTGACCTGTTGAAAGAAATATGTCATAGCTAAGCAAATAATATATGTACAGTAATTTACAGAATTGAGATGATTTTCAACATCTAATTCAAATACAGGGGGAAGGGATTTGGGAGGCTGTATTAAACTATCAAAGCAATATTTTTCACTTTTAAATTTTAGATTACATTACAGTACTGTGCATTAATGCTAAAATGGCCATATAATTCAAAATGTATTATTTAGGTACTACAGCATTGTAGTAAGTTTCTCAATAACCACAATGATGATGATGACAATGATAACAATGATTAGTCTCATCAAATTTAAAGTGGCAAGAAGCTTTACATATGTAAGCTGATTTTTAAACTCTCTGGGAGTAGTATTAACCTAGATTTGTAAAATATCTATCCATATACTGCACTATACAGTATTAATTGTATTAAATTCTAAAATATACAAAGGAGACCGAAAGTAAGAGCACAGTCCCCAAAAAACAACTTAGGCTGGACGGTAGAGCGACGGTCTCGCTTCATGCAGGTCGACGGTCAATCCCCGACCGTCCACGAGTGGTTGGGCACCATTCTTTTCCCGAACGGTCCCATCCCAAATTCTTATCCTTCCCTCTTCCAAGTTCTATAGTCGTAATGGTGTGGCACTTTTCCCAAGATAATTCCTTTCCCTTCCCCAAACAATATATGCAGATGTTAAATATGTCAACAAACTTACCAAGAGGTTCCTTTTCAAAGTCAATATCGACTCTTCCAGCGAGGGCATATGCAATGACCAGGAGTGGAGATGCCAGATAATTGGCCCGGGTGTTGGGGTGAATTCGACCTTCAAAATTACGATTTCCTGAGAGGACTCCACAACAAACAAGATCATTCTGCAAGACAAATATAAATGAGTTGTTGTTAAATTTTATGTGGTGTAACAGGCAAACAAAGACCATCAGACTGTAACCAAAAGATATGAACATATAACCGTCAAAAGTTTCAAAACGTTATATGACAAAGAGTACTGGGAAGACGGGACACCACGAGAGTAGCTCTTATCCTGTAACTACACTTAGGTAATTATTATCCACAGTCTGCTTAATTTTTGTTGTTTCTGATGATGTTAAGAGAATGAGAATGTAAAATTAAAGATATGACATTTACTCTTTCCACATAACACGAATAACATCTATCGTTTCATATCCCGTATTACTAAGCAACTTTATGGTACAGTGGACCCCCATTCAAATGGAAATTAGAGGCAAATGGAGGATGCCATTCCATAATTGCATTTAAGTTCTTTTGCTGTGAATGGGGTCAGGCATGAATTGATTTGTGTGAGTGGGAGTTCACATATGGTAATGTTTTCTACTTGATTATCTAATAATATTGCTACCATATTTCAATCATTTGTAAATTTTGCCAAACTTAACAGAACAAAATTATTCTATTTTTGTTTGGATTATGATTAAATTCTTTGAATGTTTAATAATAAAATTGATATCATTTATCCAATTTTAATATGGATATGTTATCATATTAATGTACAGTACAGTAATAACATTCTTTAGTTTTACACCAGCACTCACCTTTTCAATAGCTTCCACAATTGCTTCTGGAAGAGGACCTGAGTTTCCAATGCATGTCATACAGCCGTACCCAACAATATCAAACCCTAGTTGTGCCAGGTAAGGTGTGACGCCTGAATGTTGCAAGTAGTGTGTCACCACTCCTGACCCGGGCGATAACGATGTCTTGATGTACGGGGCAACTCTCAACCCAGCTTCAACGGCATTTTTGGCTAACAGACCTATTGAAAGTAAAGTTGGAGGAGATTACTGTCACCTCAACTCATAAAATAACATTTGCAATACCTTTACCCAGACAAACCTTCTTCGTCAGAGATATATTTAAAATAACAAAAAAAAGAATTACAGGGTATACCTTGCCCTCCAGGACATTTTACTGTAAATACTGACTGGATATTAGGTACAGTATTCACAAGATACTAAAAGTATATCACTATGGCTGAATGCTTGTAACTCTCAAGAGTAAATTTATTATTTTATTTATTAACAAGAATGTACAATGGGTTTTTGAGATTAAATAATACTGTATTGGTATTTTTACATTCTTTCAAAGCTACTAACATGCACATCGTTTTGGGCAGGTCCTTAATCTAACATATCAGGTAAGACGAATAGGTACATTGTAGCAAAATTTTATATCAACATATAACTACAATATACAATACAGTAAATTAACAGAATGATTACACTGGCGAAGATGTTCATCTGAGTACCAATATTGGGGGAGTGGGTAGCACAAAATACAGTGTGAGTTTGAAGCATAAGGTAGGAAATTATGAGGATGAAATTAGGTACTTTTTCTGTTTTACCTTTGAATAAGGCATAGTAAGGCATGCATAGTACATTTTCAAATGTACTATGCATAGAAACTGCAAATGAAACTGAAAATGCATAGAAACTGCAAATATAAAATTCCTTCAGTAATGTCATGCAGTTGTTCCATGGATCTATTCTATGCAGGCCGCAACTGGTGTACTTACCAGCACCTAGCATTACGGAGGGGTTGCTGGTGTTCGTACAGGACGTGATGGCGGCAATCACCACTGACCCGTGTCTCAGGGTGTATTCTTGACCCTCGTACACAAACGGAACAGTCTTGTCATGTTTGTCAGCTGGCAGGCCAAACCCCTTGAACCCAACCTTGGGGAAAATAGACACAATGATATATTAGTCAATTGCTACATACTTTAAAGATCACTACAGGACTACTTACCCAATTTCGTTTCAACGTATTGTTTACTAAACAAAGTGCAGTAGTTAAATGCACACTAAACTAAGAATGATAATTGTATAATGTACCATACACTATACTGTAATTGTATAATGTACCATACAATTGTACTGTAAATACAAATACAATGTACTGTAATTGTGTCACACCACGACCACGTAATTGTGACTCCTTCTGAAGATGTATTAATATACGAAAGTACTTAAGGAAATTCCAGTTTCAATTTTCCTCTGTGGTCTGACACTGTCACATTTTTAATCACGTGTTTATTTTTCGTGATTTACACATATACTGTAATTGTATAATGTACCATACAATATGCTTGTATAATGTACCATACACTATAGTTGCATAATGTACCATTCACTATAGTTGTATTATGTATCATTCACTATACTTATATAATTTACGATATGTTATAGCTGTATAATGCACAATACACTACAGTTCAATATTGTATCATACACTATAGCTGTATAATGTACCATACACTATAGCTGTATAATGAATCATACACTATAGTTGTATGATGTACCATACACTATAACTGTATAATGAATCATACCCTATAGCTGTATAATGTGTCATACACTATAGCTATAATGTACCATACACTGTGTCAGCTAGTGTCATAGTGTCATACACTGTGTCAGCTAGTGTCATACACTATAGCTATAATGTACCATACACTGTAGCTGTATAATGTACCATACACTGTAGCTGTATAATGTACCATACACTGTAGCTGTATAATGTACGATACACAATAGCTGTTTAATGTACCATACACTATAGTACATCATAGCTATATAATGTATCATACACTATAGTTGTATGATGTACCATACATTGTAGCTATAATGTACCATACACTGTAGCTGTATAATGTACCATACACAATAGCTGTATAATGTACCATACACTATAGCTATAGCTGTATAATGTATCATACTCTATAGCTATAGCTGTATAATGTACTATACACTATAGTTCAATAATGTATCAAATACTATAGCCATATAATGTACCATACACTATAGCCGTATAATGTACTATACACTACAGCTGTATACTGTATCATACACTATAGCTATAATGTACAATACACTATAGTTCTTTAATGTATCATGCACTATAGATCTATAATGTATTATACTTTATAGAACAACTATAGTGTATGATACATTATAGAACTATTGTGTAAATGTACAATACACCATAGCTGTATATTGTACTATATACAATGGCTGTATAATGTATCATACACTATAGCTATAATGTACTATACACTGTAGCTGTATAATGTATCACACAGCTATAATGTACCATACACTGTAGCTGTATAATGTATCATACACTATAGCTGTATAATGTATCACACAGCTATAATGTACCATACACTATAGCTGTATAATGTATCACACAGCTATAATGTACCATACACTATAGCTGTATAATGTATCATACACTATAGCTATAATGTATCAAACAGTATAGCTCTATAATGTACCATACATTTTTGCTGTATAATGTATCAAACAGTATAGCTGCATAATGTACAATACACTATAGCTGTATAATGTACCATACACTATAATAATGTACTATACACCATAGCTGTATAATGTACCATACACTATAATTCTATGTATATTCTAGTGTATTCTATTCATACACTATAATAATGTACTATACACCATAGCTGTATAATGTACTATACACCATAGCTGTATAATGTACTATACACCACAGCTGTATAATGTACTATACACCATAGCTGTATAATGTACCATACACTATAGTTCTATGTATCATACACTATAATAATGTACTATACACCATAGCTGTATAATGTACTATATACAATAGCTATATAAAGTTCCATATACAATAGGTGTATAATGTACCATACATTATAAACGGTTGTACAGTGCTCTCCTTAACCTAATGTACTGCATTAGGATAATAGTCTACAGCACTGTGCTCTGAAGAACCTACACAGTTCTTCACAGTACACAGCTCGATAATCAGAGTGTATTAACCAAGGTGAAGCTTCAGCTCCTGGATCCTGCCTCTGAGCATTCGTGCCTAACTTTTAACTCACTACCTCTCGATCTAAGAAGACCTTACAACTTCTTAGATCGAGATCTAAGAAGCTAAATATAAGAAGTAAGAATAATAAGCTAAATAATATAAGATTTAGAAGCTAAATTACTAGCTAAATATTGAATTTCAGAAGAATATCCGTTAGTATGTGTGCTTGTAGATTCTTAAGAGTTTCCTAGGGTACGTGTGGATATGTGACCTGACCTGACCCCCAAGGTCGGTAGACCCCCCCCCCTGACCTCACTCCCAGCCGTCACGCCTCGGGGTAATGACCCAGGAGGTCAGGGCGAGATACTGCAACTGACCAGACTAATCTGGAGTGAGATCAAATCTCTTCCACCTGGGTCTTGACAATTGCCAGGGCGACCTATAGGCGCCAGGTTGACTGTGGGGTCACCGGTAGCCATCAGCCGCCCGACCTTACAAACATATAACATTCATCCTTATGCCCGCCCTATCACCACCCTCATACACCCGCCTCATCATCACCCTCATACACCCTCTTCATCACCCTCATACACCCGCTTCATCACCACCCTCATACACCCGCTTCATCACCCTCACACACCCGCACCATCACCACCACCCTCACACACCCGCACCATCACCACCACCCTCACACACCATCACCACCACCACCATCACACACCATCACCACCCTCACACCCGCACCACCACCCTCACACACCCACACCACCACCACCCTCACACACCCGCACCTCCACCACCACACACCCGCACCACCACCACCACCCTCACACACCATCACCACCACCACCACCCTCACACACCATCACCACCACCACCACCCACCACCACCACCACCCACCATCACCACCCTCACACACCGTGGGGCTTTGACTGTTTGAGGCTTCAAGAAGACCTAGACAAGCTGAAGGAATGGTCGAACAAATGGTTGTTAGAGTTTAACCCAACCAAATGTAATGTAATGAAGATAGGTGTAGGGAGCAGGAGGCCAGATACAAGGTATCATCTGGGAGAGGAAATTCTTCAGGAGTCAGAGAAGGAAAAAGACTTGGGGGTTGATATCACGCCAGACCTGTCTCCTGCAGCACATATCAAGCGGATAACATCAGCGGCATATGCCAGGCTGGCCAACATACGAACGGCATTCAGAAACTTGTGTAAAGAATCATTCAGAACTTTGTATACCACATATGTCAGGCCAATCCTGGAGTATGCAGCCCCAGCATGGAGTCCATATCTAGTCAAGGATAAGACTAAACTGGAAAAGGTTCAAAGGTTTGCCACCAGACTAGTACCCGAGCTGAGAGGTATGAGCTACGAGGAGAGACTACGGGAATTAAACCTCACTTCGCTGGAAGACAGAAGAGTTAGGGGGGACATGATCACCACATTCAAGATTCTGAAGGGGATTGATAGGGTAGATAAAGACAGTCTATTTAACACAAGGGGAACACGCACAAGGGGACACAGGTGGAAACTGAGTGCCCAAATGAGCCACAGAGATATTAGAAAGAACTTTTTTAGTGTCAGAGTGGTTGACAAATGGAATGCATTAGGGGGTGATGTGGTGGAGGCTCACTCCATACACAGTTTCAAGTGTAGATATGACAGAGCCCGATAGGCTCAGGAATCTGTACACCTGTTGATTGACGGTTGAGAGGCGGGACCAAAGAGCCAGAGCTCAACCCCCGCAAACACAACTAGGTGAGTACAACTAGGTGAGTACACCCGCACCACCACCACCACCCTCACACACCCGCACCACCACCACCACCACCACCCTCACACACCCGCACCACCACCACCACCACACACCCGCACCACCACCACCACCACACACCCGCACCACCACCACCACCCACCATCACCACCCTCACACACCCGCACCACCACCACCACCCTCACACACCCGCACCACCACCACCACCACCCTCACACACCCGCACCACCACCACCACCACCCTCACACACCCGCACCACCACCACCACCACCCTCACACACCCGCACCACCACCCTCACACACCCGCACCACCACCACCACCACCCTCACACACCCGCACCACCACCACCACCACCACCCTCACACACCCGCACCACCACCACCACCACCACCCTCACACACCCGCACCACCACCACCCTCACACACCCGCACCACCACCACCACCCTCACACACCCGCACCACCACCACCATCACCACCCTCACCACCACCACACACCATCACCACCCTCACACACCCGCACCACCACCACACACCATCACCACCCTCACACACCCGCACCACCACCACCACCACCCTCACACACCCGCACCACCACCACACACCATCACCACCCTCACACACCCGCACCACCACCACACACCACCCGCACCACCACCACCACCCACCATCACCACCCTCACACACCCGCACCACCACCACACACCACCACCACCCTCACACACCCGCACCACCACCACCACCACCACCACCACCACACACCACCACTACCACCACCACCACCCACACACTATCACCACCCCTGCTCAAAGGCATAAAGGCAAAATATGGCAGAAATCTTGTCTGTTACCATTTACGTTAAAAAAATTCCTTATAAATTACACATTACTTTTAACCAAGATATTACCTATACTAGAATACAACCTATACTAGAATCGAATAGGTTACACACGTTGTAAACTTGTGAAATTGGGATCATAAAATAAGCAATATAATACTAGGTTAATGAAAGTAGCCTAGCGAAGAGGTGGGGTCGAATTTCCCAACTGGTTCGTCTAATATATCCAAAGCTACCCAAATTTCGGGCTCGCCATAGCCTGTGCTACATGGACATTTCAGTTCCAAGTTGCACTACGTAATTACCCGCTAATCTCTTCCACAAACCAACAAGCCTCTTCCCCCCCAACCAGTATTTATCCTGGTCTTTTCTTAATATAATCTTATCCAATTTATATTCGCTGTTTGGTGTTGTATTTGGTATTGTATTTGGTGTTGTATTTGGTATTGTATTTGGTATTGTATTTGGTATTGTATTTGGTGTTGTATTTGAATTTCTTTTCATAATTCATAAAATTTCTCTTCATAATTCATGTGAGAGATTTCTAATTTGTGGGATTAACTTTGTCATTCTTCGCTGAACGCGTTTAAAGTAACTTTACCTGAATTTACCTTAGGGGCCACCAACACTAGTGGCCTCGACGAGGACAGGAAGCCGGCGGCTTGTCAAAGCCCCACTCCACCCATTTGTCCTGATGATTTTATTGTGCTGGATTTTTAAAAATTCTGAGGTTTTGGCATTTACAGTTTCGACGGGTAGGCGGTTCCATCCGTTTATAACCGCATAGGTCCATTTCTACATTTCTTACCGAGTATCTTTTCATGACAATTGATAATATAAACATATCAAACTATTACAATAATGTGAAACCAAATGCAAGCGAAGTAAGCGTGCCGTGGGTCCGTTTAACGATGCTATCTACTCAGGGAGCGACCGCCTGCCTCCAATAAGAATTACCCGTCAATTTCGACGGTAGATTTAACCACTTATAATAACACCTAGGAGACAAATGCTACCGTTACCTCCTGTGTAAGGAATCCTTCAGAATCTTATATTCCACATATGTCAGACCAATCCTGGAGTATGCAGCTTCAGCTTGAAGTCCCTATCTAATCAAGTACAAATTGGAGGTTCAAAGGTATGCCACCAGACTATATGTACTTGAGTGTAAATTGCACGATAACTATAAAAATAAAGAAATCCCCCACGTCAAATTACTTAGATGTGTGATAATGGAATGAGGGAGAAAATTCTTAGGAGATATAAGTATTTTTCTCCAATGGGAGCTGAGGGGTATGAGCTACGAGGCCAGCCCGCCCATATATCCATCCTGTGAGCAAGTATGGGAGCTGAGGGGTATGAGCTACGAGGCCAGCCCGCCAATATATCCATCCTGTGAGCAAGTATGGGAGCCGAGGGCTATGAGCTACGAGGCCAGCCCGCCCATATATCCATCCTGTGAGCAAGTATGGGAGCTGAGGGGTATGAGCTACGAGGCCAGCCCGCCAATATATCCATCCTGTGAGCAAGTATGGGAGCCGAGGGCTATGAGCTACGAGGCCAGCCCGCCCATATATCCATCCTGTGAGCAAGTATGGGAGCTGAGGGGTATGAGCTACGAGGCCAGCCCGCCAATATATCCATCCTGTGAGCAAGTATGGGAGCCGAGGGGTATGAGCTACGAGGCCAGCCCGCCAATATATCCATCCTGTGAGCAAGTATGGGAGCCGAGGGCTATGAGCTACGAGGCCAGCCCGCCCATATATCCATCCTGTGAGCAAGTATGGGAGCCGAGGGCTATGAGCTACGAGGCCAGCCCGCCAATATATCCATCCTGTGAGCAAGTATGGGAGCCGAGGGCTATGAGCTACGAGGCCAGCCCGCCCATATATCCATCCTGTGAGCATGTTGTTGTTGTTGTTAAAGATTTAGCTACTCAGGACGAAGTGTCCATGTAGCACGGGCTATGGTGAGCCCGTGCTACATGCGAGCAATGCTAGAGACGTTAGAAGCACATGTTGGAATGGTAATAAATGAACTAAACTCAGAAATAGGAAAGCCAGATGTATTAAAGCCCACGTCAGCATTAACTGCCAGTAGGCCTAATGCTGTATTCCTGTCTTTCTGTGATGACACAATACAACACGTTTATTGACTCAATAAAATACTTACCGAAAGGATGGAGTATCTTAGGCTGTTACAAGTCCCTCGAGGGGCTCACAAATTTACTTGGGGCATACACACTACATAGCATAATTATATTATATCAATGGTTCAAGTAAGTTTATTGAGGTAATTAAATACATCTCAAAAGGTTAGAGTAGCGTATGCTGTTTCTACCCTCGTCTATTTAAGGTCCATCAAAGGGCTCACAAATCCATATAGTACACAAATATTAATCTTTACACACAGAGATCACACTAACGTGATGCATCAGAGGAACAAATCCACAAGGGCCGTGACGAGGATTCGAACCTGCGTCCGGGACCATCCCAGACACTGCCTTAATCGACTGAGCTCTTTTTAACTCTTTTTTACCATGTCGTAGCTCAGTCCATTAAGGCAGTGTCTGGGATGCTCTCAGACGCAGGTTCGAATCCTCGTCACGGCCCTGGTGGATTTGTTCATATTTAATCTTTGTTTTAGTAGACATAACAGACTTAACAATTTGGAGATGTTACAACATAAAGCCATAAGAATAATCTTGAGATGTCCAAGAAATGCAATGCTCGAGATAATGAGGATAGAATTAAACTTACAGAGTATTGGGGGATAGAATTTCAGAGATAAATGTAGCTTGGGTGATTAGATTAATGAGAGGCGGAGGATCTAATGACATCAATTATGTGACGTCCAAAGGTACCTACGTCATCTATATGGAGTTCTTCATTGTGCCTTTGCATACATAGGTGTCGCACAGTGTTCATTGATGGTATTGATGATTCAGGAATAGGGAGGGGGGGGGGGAGACCCCCAAGAGAGAATAGGGACTGGAGGAGGAGGTGGAGGCGGCCCGGGAATAAGGGATGGGTGATAGGGGGAGGCTAAGGGTGGGTTTGAAGGGGGGGGGGGGGGGAAAGTCTCTAGGGGCGGTAATGGGGGGTTGGGGGTAGAGGTGGTGACAAGGGAGGCGACGCTGGCAAAGGGAAACGAGGTGAGGTAAAGATTTGCCAGTCAGGTCACCCATTTGACTCCTGCCTCCTAGGCTACGACGCCCCACTGTACCCCACCAGGCCCACCCTACACCCACACTCAGCCCCACCCTACACCCACACTCACCCCCACCCTACACCCACACTCGGCCCCACCCTACACCCACACTCGGCCCCACCCTACACCCACACTCGGCCCCACCCTACACCCACACTCGGCACCACCCTACACCCACACTCAGCCCCACCCTACACCCACACTCAACCCCACCCTACACCCACACTCAGCCCCACCCTACACCCACACTCAGCCCCACCCTACACCCACACTCAGCCCCACCCTACACCCACACTCAGCCCCACCCTACACCCACACTCAGCCCCACCCTACACCCACACTCAGCCCCACCCTACACCCACACTCAGCCCCACCCTACACCCACACTCAGCCCCACCCTACACCCACACTCAGCCCCACCCTACACCCACACTCAGCCCCACCCTACACCCACACTCAGCCCCACCCTACACCCACACTCAGCCCCACCCTACACCCACACTCAGCCCCACCCTACACCCACACTCAGCCCCACCCTACACCCTCACTCAGCCCCACCCTACTCCCACACTCAGCCCCACCCTACACCCACACTCAGCCCCACCCTACACCCACACTCAGCCCCACCCTACACCCACACTCAGCCCCACCCTACACCCACACTCAGCCCCACCCTACACCCACACTCACCCCCACCCTACACCCACACTCAGCCCCACCCTACACCCACACTCAGCACCACCCTACACCCACACTCAGCTCCACCCTACACCCACACTCAGCCCCACCCTACACCCACACTCAGCCCCACCCTACACCCACACTCAGCACCACCCTACACCCACACTCACCCCCACCCTACACCCACACTCACCCCCACCCTACACCCACACAGCCCCACCCTACACCCATACTCACCCCCACCCTACACCCACACTCAGCCCCACCCTACACCCACACTCAGCCCCACCCTACACCCACACTCAACCCCACCCTACACCCACACTCACCCCCACCCTACACCCACACAGCCCCACCCTACACCCATACTCACCCCCACCCTACACCCACACTCAGCCCCACCCTACACCCACACTCACCCCCACCCTACACCCACACTCAGCCCCACCCTACACCCACACTCAGCCCCACCCTACACCCACACTCAGCCCCACCCTACACCCACACTCAGCCCCACCCTACATTTAGAATAATTCATTTTATCAGGGGACAGGAAGCCAGAGTGTATTCATACAAGTTAGTCTTATATCGAGTTCCCCCCCCCCTTCAAGGTCGAATTACTCCCCCCCCCCCCTAGGATGCAGCTCCACAACACGCTGACTAGCTCCTGGGTACATACTTACTGCTAGGTGAACAAAAACATTAGGTAAAAGAAAATATGCCCAACCATTCCATTCCCGCACGGGATTCGAACCCGGAATTCTAGGTTATATGCAGAAAACGAACCCGACTGTACTACCCGGACCATATATATATTATATATATATACATATACTCTGGCTGCCTGTCCCCTGACACAGTGATTATAAAACTACTTCCAAGTTGGTGTATAGTTTAAATCTAAACTTGTCCAGAGATAACTTAGGGAACCTTAACTAGATAAAGGGTAGAAATAACCTAAGCTACTCCATCCTTTTGAGATGTCATTACCTCAACAAACTTGAACAAGAGGTAATTGGCCACAGCTAACTGCTCCAAACCTGACTCAACCAGTGACGGGCTGCCCCCCTTCCCCCACCCAAAAAAAAAATTAAGTCGTAGTCCTTAATTAATAAGTAATCGCAGTTTGAAATAAATGAGGGTAGATACAGCCTAAGCTACTGTATCCTCTTGTGATGTATTTGATTATCTCAATAAATTTATTGGAACTTATTAAGTAACCGCAAGTGGTGATTAAGATTTTAAAGTTTAGATTAAGTTCTAAAATCAAGCCCTCTGATGTTACAGCAAACCTATATATATATATATTATATCAAATAATATTTAACTTATGAAATCTAATATTTATATAATTCTATAAATTGGTTTAGTGTTGGACTTATCACCAGATAAGTGGAGACTGTAAATTCTGTAGTAACAAATTCGAAGCGCGCGCGTCTGTATTTTACCAATTATACTTTTTTTTCAAATAAATCCGGCGCTCATTACTGGCAGGTAAGTATATGGCCACAACGAAGACGATTAATTTGGCGCACAACGCTAAATCTGACGACGGGAAAACGGAAATGACCAATAGCGAGGCTGCAACTGTACCACGTGATCAGAGATGACCAATGGGGTTGCGGGCCAAGGTCACGTGTCTCGTCTCGTCCAACGGGGAAGAGAGAGAGAGACCCGAGGTGACCTGGAGGGCGACAGTAACAGGCCAAGGAGAGGGCAGAGGTACCGCACTAGCCAGTTGACAGCAGGACACGTAACATCTTATCTCCTCACGTCTTATCACCGGGAGTAAGACAGCAGCATCATCAACTATGGACAGGTAGATCACGTCAAAAGGTAGAGTGGCTCCAGTGCTTAAAAGTGTGTACGCTGCGTATTTTAAGTCATTTGATTTCAAACTATTGACTTGGTCAGTTGTGTTTAAACAACGCGTTCTGTGTAATTAAAGTGTGTAGTTGTGTAGTTGAAGTGTTGCTCCAGTAACTTAAGTTCTCGCGCTAAATTATTCGTGCATAAAATTGTTCGCTTGTACTTCGCATTTATAAAAGTAGCTTCTTCGCATTTAAGTCTTCCCAGAGGCTTGCTATATTGTTATAGTTGTTGTTGTTAAAGACTTAGCTACTCAGGACGAAGTGTCCATGTAGTACGGGCCGGTGGTTAAACATAGGGGTGTAAGTGGTTATATGGTAAAGGCAACTTGGTAGTGGGTCAGTGTGGTGTTGAGGGAGTCTTACACGTGTGAGGGTCCGGCGGAAGTGCTAGAGCGGCACCTTGGGTGGTTCTTACCTGGCCGACGTGCACCCGGACCGTCACCGGGTAGGTATCATCTGAGGTGTCCCCCTACCATCAACACCCTCGCTTAAACCTCCTGTCCTTCGCTGTAGCAGCAGTGGACGGACAGCAATTCTTGGGTAACAGTAGTGGACGGGCCACCAATTTCGTGTGTCAGCCATGGACTGACAACAATTCTTGGGTGTAGGAGCAGTGGGCGGGGTGTATCTAGTGCACGTGTATGTCTCTCCCCCGTGACTAGATAAGACACTCGTCCACTGACACATCCCTATATCTACAACTCCACCCACACCTCCACGTGACTTCCCTGGTACGCCGCTGCATTTGTCGTGTGACCTTTCTTTGGTGGTCTAGCTTTTTGAGCCATCTTGGTGCCATCATAAAGCTTGATCAGCAGGGCAATGTATCACGACTGAATCCTTCACTGTCAGCAGTCAACGCCATGGAATTTTATTTTTAAGTTAATCTACTGTCACCTTATTGGGATGGGATAGTGTTTTAGTTAGGATGGGATAATGTAACTAGGCGCGTAATGTCGGCACTCTACTGGTAACTTGCGCTGTGCATGTGTACCGTTTTTAATCATATCACAGTTTAAGTTGCTAGATGATAGCTGCGTGACTGCATAGTATAGGCTGCCACACGGCACGGTTTAGCGCGTTAAAATGTGCAAGAAACCATTCCAAATGCATTTTGCATTACTAACTGGCGCGGTTGACTACCATCTTTGGGGAGGACGGTGGTGATTCTCGTTCGGACGACGAGTACTCATACACACGTCACCGGGGGAGACTCGTCGCCGTCCTCACCAGCCGCGTGTTTGGATGACGAAAGTGGCTTCTGCTGACGTGCAGGCCAACGCCAGGAACTTTGTGAATGTGCTGATGTAATACTTGCCTCTGCTTGACCTTGGGCGTGTGGATGCGGGTGTATCTCTCCCGCTTGGCAATGATCTAAGTGTCACCGGGAAAGATACATCTGTGTCTATGCTTCTTCAATCTGGAATATGTTGGCATTTTGACCTGTTGCAATATTAACGGGTTGAATGGTCACACAATCGACTTGAGAATGGTCCAGGACGGACCGAAACGTCGTCGTCTCTAGACCTTCTAGTGTGTGGTCTGGTCAATCTTAACGGGTTGGACTTTGTTATCTAGCAGTTTGTAGAGGTCTGCAAGAGTTTAGGAACTGTCAGTGTGGTAGGTTTATTGTCCCCATCACATTGTTAGTTACCTAAACCTATGTCGACCTCATATCTACCTGCACTTCACGCTAAACTACACGCCCTCTAATTGAATATTTAGTCTTGTTAATTTTAAGTACTGTAGTAATATTAGTTATTATAAGTTCCATAACCCAATAACGTATTTCTATACGTTCTTGCCAACATAGGTTGTCCATTTAGTGATAATGTTACGTAAATGATAAATGTTAATACTCGCTGTATACTCTATAGGACGGCGGCCAAATTGACTGTTTTGGCAACAAGATGTAAAGCAAATTGACGAAGTGCATAACGCTATTGTGGCCGAACTACCGGTGAGTGGGGACCCAGTTTACGTGTATTTCGTGACTAGATCCAACACTCAACCGGCAGTTCTTCCCACACACTCTACATAACTCCCAATGGCACACGAGGCAACGTAATTATCCATACACCACTGATAAGAGATGTTTGATGAAGATTAAGCTAACCCAAGACGTTGGCACGGGCATGAATAACCCGTTCGATGGCTATGCAAGTATGTTATAGCACACCTGCTAGGATGCGTGTCGCCCAGGTAATGCTGTAGCAGAGCTCATCACCGGGTAGCACTCATCCCGGTACTGTGTACTCTCTCTTTCGCCAAAAGTACAAAGTTCCTCGTATGTCCTCTATATTTTTAATTCTAATTTTGAATTGCAGTTTACGTGCTAGTGAAGTTTTAACATGTATGGCACCTTATTTTTTTTAACTCTTGGCTATGGGAATTTTGAGCTGCAGATTTTAAATATTTGTTTTACTTTTATTTTAAAGATGCTTCATGCATTTTTTAAAGTCTCCATAGACTTTAAAAGTGCTTTACCAAAATTTTCTACCATCACACATTGGGTCTGGCTACCAGTCATGGTTAATTTTACAAAATTTAGATTGTAAACTAGTGGTAAAATGTTTATAAATTTAAAACTACGTAATTTTGAAGTGTTTATTTAATTGGTAATATTGTTTATAACTAAATAGAATCTTAACCCCCCTTCCTCCCCTCCAGGTGTCTGCATCTTTCAAGGTCTCTCTTTGAATGAGTCGGTGGGTAAATTTGGTGTCCTATAGCTGAAAGTGTTTATAGTGTTTACAAAAATTTTTTTTACATTTATACATTTTTATTTACATTCATTTTTTTTTACAAAAATTTTTTTTACATTTATAGTGTTTACAAAATTTTAACACTAATATTCCTGAACTTTTTAGTAACCTTCATCCGTAAAGTGGCACAATCCTAGCATAACTTGTAGGAATCTAGCAACATTAAATGGTTTTTTAATGATTCCTTCTTTTCATCTTGTAGTCTAGATACAACTGCTCCCCAGCAAGGCACCAGAGGATGGTACCACTCTAGAGAAGAGCACTTGGACATGAAGGCCAATTGAATCTAGAATTGCTACACCTCGCTTGTCCTGCCCAGAGCTAAAGCAACCCGTCCTCGACTACTCCATTACATCCAGCGGTCGTCCCCACAGACGCATTCATAAATGTTTACATGCTGTTCATTCAAAACAGGAATTTTCTCATATATTTGCATATAGGTTAGGTGTTAAGTTCTGTTGGCAATTATTTGTAGTACGTGGGGTGAAGCATTTATTTTTTTTTTTTTCAGATCTTTGCTTGGAGGACGGGCTGAGTTTAAAGTTAACCAACAAATATACCTTAAATATTCTAGCACAAAGCCTCTGACTAGAATGAAACTTCCTGTTCTCGCTTCATGACTAAATGCCGTGTACCTCTTGTCTACATTTCTTATTCTGTCACTTATAAATGCCTGAACAATTATGAAGTATAATACAATACAGTAGTTGTAAACTCACAACTTGTAATGCTTAATACATTGTTCTGCTAACATAATTAGCCAAGATGTTATACTAGTTACTATTATATGTTTCATATGGGGGCAATAGGCCATCAGCAGTTTCCCTCTTCTCTTGTACAGAAAATTTATGCAAGATGTCAATGTCTTGTGCTGGTGTAAACAACCTACCAAAATAAATTCTATTATAAAAGCCAAACCTTTGATTGAGGAAAATACCTTGACTGCTTTTGCATAATTATTTTATTTTAATAAATATTAAGTTATTTTTGCATAATTCTGTGTACACAGCTGAAAATGTAATGTAAAATGCCTCAAATGTAAGCTGGAACTCTACTTAAAACTTGCTGTTAAACATTACTCTTACTGTCAAGGACCTGAAAAGTTCTTTATGTATATAAAGATAAAGGCTAATTTTGGGAGAAAGGGAGGGGGACATTTTTAGTAAAATCTTTGTTTGTACATCTAAGGAATTGCTAGATTGTTTAAACTTTTGTCAAGGTACATGAGACGGTTTTAAATAATGCATTTTATTAAAAAAAACATTTATTTATACAAGGAGAGGGACAAAGTATGAAGATAAAGTTGCATGTTGAAGCATGCAGTAGCTGTAAAGATATCTTGGATAAGTGATCATAAATACTTTATAGCTAATGAATCTATCTGTGGACACAGGGTTATACTGGATACAGCCTAGGCATATTTTTTTAAAAATGTAAAAAAAGTGATAACATTAGGTAGGTGTATGTAATTTATGTGTTCTCCTCCAGGCACTTTTAATTGCATGAACAAATTCCCCCACATGTACTGTCTCAATAAAACTAAGTTGTGTTAAATTTTTTTATTCTTCCACGATAGAAAACTGTTAGCATGTCAAAAGAACTGGATTTTTACTAGATGGCAAATTTTATTATATTAATTATTAGCCTGAATAATTGAATAATATTGGCTGGGTGGTGTTGACACTGAAGAGTCTGATTTGTGAAAGTGATCTTGGAGTTGTGCATATTGTTTTCTAATCTTAAATATTTAAAATCTAATAGAATATACCAAAAGAACAATCAGATTCTTCAGCCATTACGCCTCGGTTAGATATGCAGTTCAGTCTTTGTTGGATGCAGTGTATCTGCAAATTAGAAACCTTTCATATGAAGAGATTGAAACTGCTTAGGGTGAAAGAGACCATAATAGAACGAGAAACTGGATATAAATTTAGATTTAGGACAGACCTGGGTAAATACTGGTTTCATACCTGGTAATTTGTTCCACAATCATTTCGACATACCCTTGCTGTTTCAAGTTTACGTTAGATATATTGTATATATAAAAGGATGGGTGGATGAGAGTTCTGTAATTCGAAACGATTCTGTAGTTTTTTCTTCTATTCGTATGTGTCGATACCATTACTTATTGGACTAGTTCTTCGCGGGACTATTTATTAGAGTTGAAGTGCATTGTCACAAGGAACCTCCTTTATCCTGTTAACCAAAATGGTGAACACTTACCCTGTTCACAGGTGAACACTTGTTTCAATAGTTTTACTGTACTTTGGCTCTCAAGAGACGTCCAACCCACATTCTTTTACCCCCAGCAAACTTTAAAAAAAAATCCACACGGCCCCCCCTTCCCCACCCCACTCCCAGATTATTTACATACACAAAGATTATATACACACTGAAGCCCTATGGTTCTGTTAATGATTAATCTGGCACCAATGCCCTCACTGGAAAATTTACACTCTGAAGCTGCTCAAGATCTTAAAGACGAAAAAAGTGCACTTTACCTTATTTCCAAGACACTGGCGGAAGTCATCCTTCATAGTACTAACGGACACCCTGTCATGAGGTCGTTTAGGGCCAGAGAGAGAAGGAACTACATCTGCCAAATCTAAGCATGCCATCTGTAAAACAAAATCACCCAAAATTAAATCCTGTTAATATTTTAGTTAATATTTTAGTTAATACTAAAATAATAGTTTTCAGTAATCCATCTGCCACCCTTGTATGATTGATGCATCAACCTGGAGGAAATATTGCAATACTGTACTGTAGAGAAATATTAAAAATACTAGAGTATTTGTTTCAAGGGGCCTCTAATACACTCACACTAGGGATCACTTTTTTCCCTTTCCTATTCTTCAATACAAAACACATTACAGATTATACTTAAAGTGGCTAAAAACTTCTCATAGCAATGTGTAAAGGTAAGCACCACTGCACTGACTTTCTCAAAAGCACATCTTCATAACCAGATCTTTTCTTATGTAGCCTTGCCTTGATGTATGAACCATTTTAACAAGTCCACTAAATTCCATGCCCTCGCTACTTATGCTTTCTCAATAAATACCACCCACCATGGCATTGCCAACACCACCACACAAAAATGCCTCTGTACTCGTAAAAAAAAGAACATTCATTTAAATAATTATCAAAGATAGCGCCAAGACTGACTATTCTGTCCAGATAGTGCTATAATTCCTAGATAACATTCAGGATGTCATTTAAATAGTAAAATAAACTACATTTAAAATGTAAATAACAACACGGAACGTCATAACTATATTTTTTTTTGCAAATAGTTTGTATCACAACATTAACATGATCTATGCCTCTTATTACTTGGCAATGCCTATTAGCCCATCTTTGCACTAAGGTACTTGCAGCAGATACTTAATGTTTCATGCTGATTTTCATTGCACTATTACAATTTTGATTTAAAAGTTTTGAAAGTGATTTTATAAATCATTAAAGCTGTGGCTCAAGCGAACAAACATGCAGGCATAAAATACCATACAGGATACTTCACAATCTTATAATTAAAGCTGGGATTATATTTACAAAATTAAACCACAAAATTTGAATTATGAGAATTTGAAAAATAATAACATGAAATTATTGAAATTTGTACAGCCTTTCTGATAACCTATAACCCAAAGGATACCTGATCAACCAGGCTGTGACTCATACGTCAGCCGCGTCCAACAGCCTGGTTGATCAGTCCGGCAATCAGGAGGCCTGGTCGATGACCGGGCCGCGGGGACGCTAAGCCCCGGAAGCACCTCAAGGTAACCTAGGAGCAAAGTATTTCAGTGATTAGGGAGATGGCAGCACTCGGTTACAGCGTTACAAAACTGTTTATTTCTTACCTCACTGAAAACTGGATCCTGAGAAGTGTCCATAAAGTTCCTGTACATTTTCACAGCCTTAAGATAAGTTTCAATCTGTGCAATCTTGCTTTCTTCACGATCTATTGGGATAAATGATGGTAGCTGTTAGGTAATGCTGCATATGAATGTACAGAGTAGAAGTTGTATTTGAGTGAAATTTTATTAATTGGGTTTATAATTTATGCAGTAAATGTAACTCCATATGAAATCCTGCATTAATAAAAAAGTGGATAAAGGAAGCCTATTTAAATTAAAAAGGAGTAGGACAAGGGGGGGGGGGGACATCGGTCGAAGTTGGACATGCAATTGCATCTAAGAGATATACAGAACAAAAAGAGGTTCTTATTCCCTGTATAAGTGGTCAGTACATGGAATGCATTGAAGGAAGATGCTGTTGAAGGGTCCCTTGATTGTTTCAAGCATGAGTTGGACATGTATATGAGTGGGATTGGGTGGTTATAATTAGGAGCTGCCTCGTATGGGCCAATAAGCTTTCTGCAGTTACCTTTATTCTTATGTTCTTAAAACAACTCAATCTACAGTGTTATATGAAAATGTTAACATTTTCATTTTTTTTTTTTTGAGAAGGGTAATTAGCATGCAAGATATGAATGGCTAGGTAGTGAGGGTAGACCTTACTCTCCTTCCCGTAGTCACTGAGAAGTAAGCAATGTACTCTGTTGACACACAGCAGAGCAGAGCATTCTTTATAGAACACAAGAGTACCCTGCATTAAAGTCTGAAGGGTTTCACAAACATATGGTAAGGATCTAAATTTTTCATGAATATTGTTTCTGAAAATCTTATTTGGGAATAAATGGTGTTTGTGAGGAAATAAAATTAAATATAAATATTAGTAGACCAGGAACCGGATTCACAAAGCGGTTACGCAAGTACTTACGAACCTGTACATCTTTCCTCAATCTTTGACGGCTTTGGTTACATTTATTAAACAGTTTTCAAGGATGAAAACTTCCCAATCAACTTTTGTTGTTGTTACAAAAAGCCTCCTGGTGCTTCGGAGCTCATTAACTGTTTAATAATTGTAAACAAAGCCACCAAAGATTGAGAAAAGATGGACAAGTTAGTAAGTGCTTGCATAACTGCTTCGTGAATCTGGCTCCAGACCCATATATGGTGCATAAATTCACCTATCTTTGCTACTTTCATTTGGTGGGGCGGCAACAAGTCAGATAGTGTAGTAATACAGTAATAGTGTAGGGAAAGGTTAAACAATTTAAAAAATGTATCATGAGTAGAAAACCATCAACTGTCCTCCAAATAGCATCACACCTCTCCAAGGAATCAGGTTTACAGTACAGCGCCCGTCGTTATTTGTCAGGTACATAACATCCAAACACATTCACTTTCTTCTACCCTCAGATCCATGTGAGTATTCCTCACTAGTCCATCATCAGCCATTCATCAAACATTATCAAAGTTTGTTGTTTCTTAACCCTACTTCTCCAACAATTTAAATTCTTGGTCTATTCTATCACCATACATGTTTAAATTATCTATTTCTACAGCTCTACCTTTATTTTCAACATTCATACCACACTATCACCTACTTCTGACTGAATTAACTATCTCATTTTTCCCAACCAGAGTTTTCACCATACAGTATTAGCAACTTTCTTCTTCGATTAACCTTACTTTTACTTCAATTTCACAAATTCCTGTTATCAATAAAGTATAAAGCTATTTAAACTCACAGATCACTTAGAGCACTTTACCATTTGCATTTATTGAAGACATTTTGTATCTGCATATATTCATATCTTATACTTACTACTCTGTCTAAGGTAGTGGATAGTAGTGTCATCAACTGGGAAGAAACCAACAGTGGCACCGTATTCTGGACACATGTTGGAAATTGTGGCACGGTCTGCCAGGGACAACTGCTCCACTCCTGGACCATAGAACTCGACGAACTTCCCAACCACGCCAACTTGGCGCAAGTGCTAACATAAAAAGTGCATCATCACTGGCTGAACAATGTTATGCTCACTAGCAAAACTGATAAAGAATACAGAGCAGAAAAATGTTTTGCCACAAGTGGTAATTCTTAGATTAAGTTGTTATGTATATTTGCAACAATACTGTAGTTAAAATCATGCTAGTGGTTAAGGACACTGTCCAATAGCCGAGAGCTCTATTATTTCACTTGGAACGGGTAGATTCAAATGGAGAAAGTACCACGGCCTACAGATAAGATTACAATAAATTAAAATTTTTAGATTTAAACAGCAACAAATTAAATATAGCTACCCATATATGTAAAGTTTTAACAGGATGTAATGATTTGCTACCCCCCAAAAAGAATAGCTTACTTTTGCAAATAAATTTTTGTTTGACTTAAAATCTACAAAGACTAATGACAAAGAATGTTCAGAATTGCCTGTATATATATAATTACTATAATATATTATTAAACAGTCTGGGACAAGAAAAAGTGTGCATTAAATTCAATACAAGTTTTTACTGTATCTTATTCTTTACACACTTAAAACTTGAAAACACCCTAAGTTTAGAATATATAAAATAGGTTATATCACAAGAATTTCAGAAAACGGGTAAACCCCCACCTTGGTAATGGTAAGAACCACATCTGTTGAGGTAGCAAGCGGAGAGAGTGTGCCGGTGATACAGTAACCCACAACCTTGGGTAGCACCATGGACACTGCTTGCCCAAGCATAACTGCCTCGGCTTCAATACCTGAAAAAAGCATAATGCCTACATGACTTGCCTCCATTAAGACATTTTTGCCACATTCCAACTCCCATATACACCCCTACTTCAATGATATCTAGAAACTCTTGAATATTCTGTAACAGTGCTTATATAGATTTCTGAGATTAGTGCTTTCATCTGATAGCATTGTACTATACACTATCTTGTATAGTATAGTATATAAAAAACATTCATACTGTATATCAATACTAAAGTTTAAAATTCAGCTGCAAAAATACTCTGGAAGGATGAGGGACTTTTGACAAGCCACTGGGTTCTTTTCTGCAAGACCACTGTACCTTCAATTAAACATACAAGCATATGAACATATGTGTGTGCTTGGTAGCCAGCCAAGACTATAAGTTTTAATAAATTAAGATTACTTTTTCCCACCAAGAAGGCCTGGTCAGGAACCGGGCCGTGGGAACACTGAGCCCCAAAGCGAACGCAAGGTAAGTAATTATCAAAAGCAGGTGCCAAGCTGTCAAGGCTATATAGGGCTCTACTTATCCCACCAGCTTACCTCCAACTCCCCAGCCAACAACCCCCAGGCCATTGATCATTGTAGTATGAGAGTCGGTGCCCACCAGGGAATCGGGGAAGAGTAGTTTATCCTGGTCAAACACAACACGTGCCAGATATTCCAGATTAACCTGAGGGGTAAAGGGTTTCAGAATGTGACTAGTGATAATATGAAGTATGACCAATAATACCACAACACTGCTTGTAGAAATCAGTTACCAACATCAATATGCCCATTTTTGTTGACCAGACCACACACTAGAATGTGAAAGGAAGACGATGTTTCGGTCCGTCCTGGACCATTCTCAAGTCGATTGTGATTGTCTCAATCGACTTGAGAATGGTCCAGGACGGACCAAAACGTCGTCGTCCTTTCACATTCTAGTGTGTGTTCTGGTCAACATACTTTAGCCCCGTTATTGTGACTCATCGCCTGCATGCCTATTATTACTTGAAACTCCCTTCCTTGAATTTCTCGTCATGAAAATTGAGATAATCCCCTAATGTTGTTATATATAAAAAAAAGACATCATACTTTAGTGTCCTGCATATTACTAATGGTATTTTATAATTTTTCTCTACCATTTAATTATTGTAAAGATTAAAAGCAAGTCTGAGAACCTTCAAAAGACAGGCTTCTTCCACATCCTTACAAATGTAAATAACCTATGATCATTAAATAATTGTAACACTTTACTGTTAATTGCAATTAAAATATCTGCATAATATTCATATAAATACTGAAACAAAATATCATCATGTAGACTAAATTGATTACCTGTAACAGGCAGGTTTCCTGTGTCTGGATATTAGTAACCCGACACATTAGTCACCTCCTCTTCCCCTTGAAGCACACACAGCGCTTGCTCTCAAGATGCTCCTTTCCTCTCCCCCGGCCACTAGCACACACCCTCTCCCCCGGCCACAAGCACACTCCGTCTACCGCCATCAACAACAACATCCTCAACACATTACTCCGCACCTCCCTCCTCTGCTCTTATCACTTATCACACACTGATCCAGAAATAATTCATCTCTTACATGACCCACAAATTATCATGGAAAGTTACCAATATATCCCACCACTCACACTTGCTTAATTGTGATTAGAAAATCGCTATGAATAACGAGGATTATTTATGATTAGTAATGACCCACTTATCTGTTTGATAAGTCCAGTCGATAGACTGGACTCGCATTGTATCCAGGAAAGTCAGCTATTCACGAGCTCCTGCGCTAGATCACTCTCAATATGGTGTTAATACATGTATGTATAATACAGTACACACACATACAACAATGATGCTTGTCTAATATGCACAAATAAAATGAAAAATAAAACACAAGTACACACAATGAAATTTAAAAATGTAATCCACTGGGCCTAAGAAAAGGCAAAGTTTACTATTGTTTTTTTGTTCAGCAAAATTAACAATTAAAATTAGCATAGCAAAAAAATTTAGATACAAGAGAAAATAATTCTAAAATTAAAACCAACCAGGGAGCCGGTTGGCCGAGTGGACAGCACGCTGGACTTGTGTTCCTGTGGTCCTGGGTTCGATCCCAGGCGCCGGCGAGAAACAATGGGCAGTTTCTTTCACCCTATGCCCCTGTTACCTAGCAGTAAAATAGGTACATGGGTGTTAGTCAGCTGTCACGGGCTGCTTCCTGGGGGTGGAGACCTGGTCGAGGACCGGGCCGCGGGGACACTAAAAAGCCCCGAAATCATCTCAAGATAACCAAGTGGCCTCACCTGATGCACTATGCCAGAGCCAGGAGGAACAATCAGCAAATTCTTCAGAGCCTGTGATCCCCACTTGAGGAATACAAAGCGTTCATAGTTTCGCTCAAATTCTATCTCTTGGTTTTTTTGTAATGCACTCGACCTGAAGAAGATAAATCATTATACCAAAAGTATGTAAATATTCAGGACTGTTAATTCTACCTATATCAATTTTGTGAAAATTCAATTCAAATTTGCCTAGGATCACCATGGAACCTGTCATGCAACATTGGCTGGTCTTCCACTCAGTCATGCACAGTCCTTTTCCAATCATAACAAAGCGGTATATTGACCACTTGCACTCATGTCACATGCTCTTTGTTTACACCATTTTGGGAGCATACAGCATCAGCTGTGTATGATTAGCAATACTGCTGATTCTAGTATTAATGATAACTATCACAATGGAATAATTGTTGAGATATGAACAGCATCTTGGTAAGGTCGATACAAAATGCTACGTCAAGACACGTTAACAGAAACTGTGGCCCATCCTTGATCTAGACACGCAATCTAACATCCAATATAATGTGTTATAAATTGCTGGAGCTGGTCTTCCAGTCAATACAGTACGTTAATCTCCTATAAAACACAACTCTCAATTTAAACTAACAAATATTCCCTAACCTGGCCTTAACCTAAACCTAACCTTAGGGGTTGTTACAAATGATATGAGTGGGACTCTATGGGGTACTGGTACTATTAAGGGGTATAGGTAGTTAGAAGACAGGAGTATCAAATATGGGAGAGCTAAAAGGCCCGGCCCCCAAAATAAACTATCCACAGTAGTAATAACTTGCTACAAGACCATAAATGTTAGTCTAAGGGTTGATCACTGCGCTCCCACCTTGGAAGAAGAGATACTCTGTAATTCATGTACTTATTTATTAACCCGTTAACAACCCCCCATATACACTCACACCAATAACAATAATAATAATAACTTTACCACACTATCTTACGTTAAAAGCCTTGGTCCACGTAGGCAGGATACAAGGTTTACACTAATAACAAGCTAGGGTAAAGTACTACTGGATAAGCACTGAAGCTGGATGCAGCTTAGGGTAGTGAAACCACGTGGGACCCTAATACAAACACAACACTTAGGGGTACCCAAACACTGGCAAAATACTATCCCCAGGTCTCCCCAATCGTTACTACCAGAGTAGGCACACTTACACCATATAATACTTAACTTAAGGGTACAGGAACTTCAGGTAAGGGAAATAAGTAAGAGGAGAAGGAAGGAGAGTAGGGATACAGCCACAGAGTAGGTCTTAACCTCACGCCACCAGCCAAGAGAAGAGCGAGCTCCTCGCGACCACCTGCTGCCTCCCTCATCGTGGTGCCGGGAGGAGCCTAATTGATCGTGCAGCTAAGCACATTAAAGATCTTCCCCTATGCAACGTATTGTTACTTTATGAATGATTAGAAAGTATTAGTAAGCAAAGTTGGTGCCTATGATATTATTTAATAATCAACCCCCAGCTCTGTCTTTAAATGCTCTTTGAGAAACAATAATAGTCTTACGTCTGGCAGGGAAGATACAAACAATTTCCATTCGCAATGCGCCAACTGTACTACTTAGGAAGTTTAATAGCTCAATTTTGACCTCTGGTTTCCACTGGAGAACCCAGGGTCGTAACAGGGGTTCATAAAGGATTGGCCATCCAGAAAAAGAGCAACTCGGTGCACTGAAGTCAGGTGAAAGGACTTATAATTTTAATTGTACATAATAAACCAACGATGTCATAAGCAACAAGTCATCATACCAACGAGAATCACTTGCAAGATTCTACAGCCGATCTTATCTGCTACACAACATAAGGCAAACATAATATAAATCCACATATACACTGAAATTTTAAATATGGGCAAAGTGTTATGAGAAAATGAAAGAATCCAAAAGGTAAAAATGTTAACCATGGGAAGAAATATATATACTGTACCATATTTAACTTTGAAAAAAAAAATGGAGACAATAGAAAAATTAAATGATGTGATTTGACTGCAATGAATCTGAGAGCAAGAGAATCAAAAAGTGGGGATGTTTGACCAGACCACACACTAGAAGGTGAAGGGACGACGACGTTTCGGTCCGTCCTGGACCATTCTCAAGTCGATTGTCTTGAGAATGGTCCAGGACGGACCGAAACGTCGTCGTCCCTTCACCTTCTAGTGTATGGTCTGGTCAAATTACTTTAGCCACGTTATTGTGGGGATTTTGTTACAATAACTCTAAAAGACAAAAAGTTAACTAAGGAAAGAGAGAAATAATGTGGTCACCTGCCCTGGAGCAACAGCATTTTTATCTACAGCCCCTGACCAACCTATCTTCAAAAACTATTAACTGAATACCATAATTCATTGTGTATGGGGACAGGCATATATCGAGGTCCCCTCCCCTCCCAGGGTCGAATTACCGACCCCGGATGCCACTTGACAACAAACTGACTAACTCCTGTGTACCTACTTGCTAGGTGAACAGGTGCATTAAGTGATAGGAAATGTACCCAACCATTTCTGTTCCTCCGGAGTTCTCGATTGTGAGCCGAGAATGAACCTGACTGTACTACTGGGACCCTGTAGATAGAACTATACAGTTCTAGATTAAAATAGTTTAGATAGTTCTAAGTGATAGAACATAGAGCTACTATGGATGAAATGTACAAAATATGGACTACTTGTACATATTGCAACAAATTCAAGTTCTGTACTACGTAAATTTTAAGTGGCACAAGAAATTAAAATGGCAACCATAAACTTAAACTTTCCTAGGCTTAACATATACAATCTTAAGCCAAATTTAGACTTAGGGCCCTCTACAAAATTAATAGTACAAAACATGGATTTTGTTTTTGTAACAGTTCACCTTTTGTACTTCCACTTATAATAACTATTGGTAATTATATCATTCTTGGAAGCAAGGCTGCCCCAAACACATTACAGTACTCCCTTACAGGAATTCCCCATCATGGGAGGTGGTCACAGCAGTGCCTCCAGGAAGCTCTATCACTATGAAAACATTTCAAGCTCTCTAACCTCCTCCCCCTCCCCCCCCCACTATCCTTCACACAGTTCCACCCCCCCCTCCCGGTAGAACAGCCTCGTGACTGAGTGAACAGCGCTTGGGGGTCGTAGTCCTAAGGGCCCGGGTTCGATTCCTGGCAGAGGCAGAAATAAATGGGCAGTGTCTTTCACTCTGATGCCCTGTTCATCTAGCAATTAATAGGTACCTGGGAGTTAGACACCTGCTATGGGCTGCTTCCTGGGAATGTGTGTGTTTGTGTGTACGTGTGTGTTTTAGATAAATATATGTAGTAGATAAAATAGAGGAAAAATAGAAACGCAGGGTCCAAGAGCTAATAGCGCGATTCAGCAGACACAAAGTAAATAAATCCCTTCCCCTTCAGAGATGCTGCTGTCTACATTCACCTTTCTCGTTAAATGATTCTCAGGCATACTACTAACACCTAATTAACAATACCACCTAATGTATTGCCCTCCTACGTTACTTCTATTGATAACTAACTGCCTACTTTGATGCAAAAATCTGTCAAAAAAATTGTAGAAAAAAGTTCTTTGTGTGGTCCCTGGAATGTATCCCTATTTTTCACATAAATAATACCTTCAAGCCAAATTGTGCAGCTTTCGTGGGAACACAGCCTCTGCACAAACCGAGGGGCACCATGTACATGTAGTCACTTCCTCACGTTAGATTTTCCAAATCGACTGTCATACTTGTCAGATTAATGCTCAACAAATATTTTTCAATTAATAATGTGTATACAGTATTTCTCATATCTAATTTAAATTATTATGCTACTGTACCTTTTCAGCATATTATTCTAACAACTCCCATAACAGGAATCAAAGATTATTTATTTTAAAATAAACTATAAATTAGGAACGTTTCGATCGCACAAAGGCAATTGAGAGGTGTCAACAGGTCAGCACATTTCTCTATACTGTATAAGCATACTGTATACAGTAATTCCGGGATCGATATCCCCATAGCTCAGTCTCTGACCGGGTCTACTGCTTACCTATCAGTAACTACAAGGGAGTGAGACCCAGGTCTGCCAAGCTTTTAGTACGTAGTGCATTTCTATACCTTGATGTTGATAGTTTGTGTTGTATTTACAATTAATGTTGTGAATGGTGAAGGCTTCCACAACTTCCTTGTGTTAAAGTGTCATTCACACTTCTGTGGAAATAAATGTTCCATTCACCTGACTGTATGGGGTCTCGAACCGCGGATTCCACACGTATGAGGCTGTAGCACTATCAACTAGGCTATGAATAGTCTTAAAAAGGAAAGTTTTCAGAAGCCGCATCCTGCTGCATACTGAAATTTTCAACATTCCCTGACTACTACTGATGCCCAGAGAAATTTCTGACAAATTCTGGGAATTCTGGGAATCTGGGAATTTCTGGGCTTTCTGACGATTGTTATTGTCAAAGTCTGCTATTCTATTTACTCCTACAGACCATTACAACTCAGGATGCTATTTTTATAACTTAGTGATTCCTGGAGAATACTTCAAGTTCTTTTTTGTTTTATAAATTTTAGAGTAGATGATTCCATCAACTACCAAACAGATTTCAGTTGGCATTGACCACATGTCAGTGTTTCTGGCACCAAACAAGCTACAGTAATTAGATAGCCAAGCATGTTTCCTTCAACTTATTCCTTAAGGTGTTTCCTCCCAGTTGGTGATTTCTATCCGGGTATTAGAACAACTGTATTTATTATCCCATTATCAAGTCGTGTGCAACACGAGGGTCTAGGTTGGACCAAAAGTCATCATATCTTCATTTTCTAAGGTGTGGTTTGGTTATTTCTTCAGCCATGTTACTGTGACTCATTGTCAGCATTGTCAAGGATGATGAGGATTATATTTCCTAATTTGAGTTTTGAACATGTCATCATGTTCATTATATTTATTCAGAACCAATGACTTACCATTGTGGTGCCAGTTAAACTGTTCTTCTCACAGACTTTTGTCTTGTTCAGTATATATAATAAGCCCTTTTATATAATTCTAGCCAATAAATTTCATTTTAACCCTATTTTCTGCAGATAGGCCATTGCCACCTTGTTTTGTGTGTTTCGCGACCCATTCCTTTACCTTACCTTGAGGTTACCTTGAGGTGCTTCCGGGGCTTAGCGTCCCCACGGCCCGGTCGTCGCCCAGGCCAGACCCAGAAATGTCTGGGCATTTCCCTGAACCCAACTATATATTCAAACACTTACACAGTGGTCACCAGTCCTTAATTAAGGGCACTTCATATTTTATCTTCTTAGTACCAGTCTTATTTTATCTTCTTAGTGCCAGTCTCAATTTGGGTGAATCCCAAGTATTATGTTACCGGCTGGTCTCTTCACGACTTTTTTACCGGTTTAGTGTGGCTGAAAAGTGTCCAATTAAAGTGGTTTATATTTCTCATCTCTCATTTAATTAAGGTCTTTTAGTACTTTGCGGTTAATATATATCAATCATACAAAAGGAAGCAGACTGAATTAAAAGTAAAATAAGGGAACAGAGCAATGACAACTTGAAACAATTAACATTTGTTAAGGGATGCAGAAAGTGAGCAACAAACGTAATCAATAATAACGGCAACAAAACATGCTGTAAACTCCGACAGTTCTACCAACATGACAGGGAACACTATTAACACCAACAATAAAGCAAATATAAGAGTTGTGTACAATACATCCACAGCAATTAACACACACTTCTAGCTACAGTACCAACAAGAAGATTATTACAACAGGTGTACAAAATATTTTGTAGTAATTGTGACAAAAAAAGAAAAAATTGAATGAAACCCTTCCAGAAATTAACATCTAAGGTTTCATGAATGTAAACATACATGCCACTGCTAAACAACAACAATGGCACAAGACAATTAATTAGCAGCCCCCTCGTGAACTTTATACAGATGCTAAACTCACCAGCAAAGAAGAAAAGAACAGACGAAAGTGCATAGAATAGGAAGCCATCAAACACTTCACCTTCTAACAGAACCAAGAAAATCTGTATTACCACTTGCCAAATTAATACTACTATAAAATATAGTGAGAAATATTTAATCCTCCATGCATGGCCATACCCTACCTTCTTCCTATATTATCAGCAAGCCCTGACTGACTGATAAACAACTGTGTTAGATCTTATTGGGTGCTAATTACTTACAGGAAATATGCTAACTTTGGTAAAGTTTACTGCTAACTTGGCGGTTCTCTACAACAAAGTCTTGTCACCAAGGACACCCAATACAAACAAAATATCAGCTAAGTTTGTCAAAAAGTTAAGAAATCAAGGTTTTATTAATGCTAAACAAATTTATGTTGTATATACACGTATACATGGGGTAGACTGATGCATATAAGGTTCAAGTGGGGAGGGGGTCCTCCAAGACGTCCTATTTACTAACGACGACTATAATAATTCTTCTTGCCATTGTGCAATACCTACTTAGATCGATTATAATGGCTAAATTCACAAATCTGCAAATAAAGAATATTTATCTTAAATGAATTTAAGACTATCATGCAGACTAGCACAAAAAGGGCTCAAAGCCGGTTGGCCAAGTGGACAGCACGCTAGACTTGTGATCCTGTGGTCCCGGGTTCGATCCCGGGCGCCGGCTAGAAACAATGGGCAGAGTTTCTTTCACCCTATGCCCCTGTTACCTAGCAGTAAAATAGGTACCTGGGTGTTAGTCAGCTGTCACAGCTGCTTCCTGGGGGTGGAAGCCTGATTGAGGACCGGGCCGCGGGGACACTAAAGCCCCGAAATCATCTCAAGATAACCTCAAGATAAGCCAGAAAAATCAACCTTACCTACGCTGGTTTTGGGCACTGTATTTGTATTTCAATTTTCCAAAAATTTCTCCTTTATAGTCCATATACAAATGTGATTTTACCACACAATAGAATAAAACTAATTTCCATACTGTATTTTTTGTTAAATTCGTTGACATGGATTTAAGCACTACTATTTATAGCAAGGCAGCCAGCATGCTTAACAAATTCTTGTATACAAGACAAAACAAAACAATGCAAACAACAGTCAATTAGTGCATACACTTGAACTGCAAGCTTAAATGCAATCACATACGAGAGACACTTCAATAATACGGGTATTATACACACAGGTTTACACACACACACATGAATTTTGTTAGTGACAAAAATATACAATAAGCAAACAAAAACATTATTATAAATGTTTAAAACATTTATAATACTGTATAAGAATGTTTAGCCAGTGAACACAAAGCAAATTCATAATTTATATATATATATAATGTTTCAAACAGAACATCAATATATATTACCGAACACTGTACTCCTACTCATCTTCAGTCTTCAAAATGTTAGTAATAATACTGTCAGAACTATTTAGCATATAATATTAAAGATCAGCGAAGAAGGTGCTAATTATTCAGATCTTAACTTTTAAATTTAATATCAGAAAAAAATATGCTAACCATTCAGACTGTCGCTCGTGGAAGGGACACACTTCATCCTGTATGGGTATCCCGGGAACATCAAGAGGCGAAGGTAACGATGACATTGATAATCTTAACGACGGGGTCACCGAAGCGTCGCTCTTGCAACTAGAAGTATCGGACATGCTAGCAGCAAAATCGTCGTCGTCTTTCTTCCTCATAGTGAAAGGCCGTTGTCTTAAAGTGCCTAATCCACGAGGTCTAAGTGAAATGTCTTCGATATCAACGCTTGGACGACTCTCCGCGTTTGAAAGTTGGCACTGGTCAGGAGTGGTAGGCCGGCTACTGGGTCTGTTGCCCTGATGTATATACGGAGAGCCCGTGTAATAGCTTACTGGCCACTGTGTTCTATTCATTTGGGCTGGATGTGGGGAAGGGTATACAGGAGGGTTATAACCAGGAACTACACTTGTACATGGAATAGCATGTTGCTGATAGCTTAGCGTATTTGATATTGGTTCACCTAAAGCCATATGAGTCATCAAAGTGGGGAGTTGGTGAGTTGTCGTGGAGACAGCAGGCTGATATTGCCATGGCTGCTGCACACCTACCATCACAGTTCCTGACACAGACGCAGTGGTTGGCATAAGGTACACTTGCTGTACAGATTGTTGTGGAAAATTTGAAGTTAGAGAAGGATATATAGCGGGACTAGAGGGTCGGGATTGCACCACTGGGGAAGATGGGCGTGACCTTGGCACTTGTGAGCCTCGCCCACGTGAATGGTGCAATCTGGAATATGAACGACCATGGGTCCCTCTCCTTGAAAATGCTGCTGGAACACAGCCCGGGTGGCCATAGTTCACACAACGACCACAGGACTGACCAGTTAAAGTGCCCCCTCCTCCAGGGTCGTCCCCTCCACGTCTGCTGGGGGAGAGACACTGTCAAGATGCTGCCTCGGCCGCACAAATGCATCCTTACCACTACATCATCATACACTTCCTCAACAAAATACAGTAATATGAATATCACTGTAAAATACAATGGTATGCATGAACTCTGTTATAAGTTTAGCTAAAAGTTTTTCCAAGGTCTGTAATCTATAGAAATACAGAGAACCACATTAACATTCAGAGGCAAATATTTTAAATCTTAAATTAGCTATATATTTATTGAAGCAACCAATGAACGTTGACCAAGCAGAATACTATTCACAACTTTACATTTACACTTATTCAAAGCTAAACAAAATTCATAACGTCAATACTAAGTATTACATAGTACAGAACATCTCGGTGTAAGTTAATAAAAAACTCACATCTAGGCTTCCATATTCTATGAGATATAATTGTATTAAACTGAGCAATGTTAGAATGTTACAACTTTTACATTAATATACAGTACTGTACTGTATAGGTGAATCAAGGATTTACACAGGAAACCATTTCAAGACACCTCTCTTTAAAACAGTTTGAATAGTATTTAACAGAGGATCTTATGGGAAAAATAGGGTGTTCTAAGACCAAGAATTACTTATAATATATATACTGTATATATACAGTATACTGTATATATATTTTTGTAAATACTACAGTATTTAAGGTAAGAGCAAAATCCACTGAATATAACATCACTCAAAGTTAAAACCAGCCATTCAAAGTTTGACAATAGGCTCCATGGCTTACCCACACCAAAACACTTCTTTTTGGTTAAGATTTTCCATGAAATTTGTTTACATACATAATCATTTTCCTACTTCCCATTTTCATGAAGGAGGAATCAGCTAGGGAACAACCAAGAACAGCGTACAGTAGTGAGAGATGGTTATACAGAAGATACTGAAGAAGAATATTAATTTTTCATTACATCATTCACACTACAATTCCACCTCGTTCGAACGGACAAATTAGGGCTGGACCTATTACCTTTTACCAAGGACTCAAGTTCATTGAGTATTTCCCCATTTTTTTGCTACATTATTTCCAATCGTTTTACTTTTTTTCTGACCCCATATATAATCACATGGTACATGGGTTAAACCCATGTACCAACTTCACTGATTAAAGTGATATGAAATGAACAGGTATATGGTATAGATATATATATATATAGATATATATATATATGGTATAAATGAACAGGTGGATAGTATAAATCCTGTGTTATAAATCCTACTTATTAAAGTGTGAAATGGAAGAACACCTTCAGAACTATTTAAGCGAATTGGGAAGAGAATGTAACATGTTCAAAGGTGCATAATACGAGTGGGAAAGATGGTTAAGAGCAGAATTCAGACTAAAATATACTGTAGACGCAAACACGTGATATTGAAGCAGTCATTTAATGAATTACAGTATATAACAAAAGAAATCTTAAAAACTGCACATGCAAACATGGATCAAATAAATCAAGACAAGATGATTAATAAAAGATGTACAATGGAACTTTGGTTTTCGAATGCCCCTCTTTCGAATTTTTCGGTTCTCGAGCTCTGTTTCTTCTAAAAATTTGACTCGGTATTCAAGGTTTGCCTCAGTGCTCAAGTTTGTTGATGCACATATGGGGTGACCGAGCACATGGCGCACTTCAGTCTACCACTGTCCCCCGCCTAGTAATGATCGCCTGGTTGATACCTGGTTAATGGGGTTCTGGGAGTTCTTCTACTCCCCAAGCCCGGCCCGAGGCCAGGCTTGACTTGTGAGTGTTTGGTCCACTAGGCTGTTGCTTGGAGCGGCCCGCAGGCCCACATACCCACCACAGCCCGGTTGGTCCGGCACTCCTTTGAGGAATAAATCTAGTTTAGTCTTGATGTCCACGGTTGTTCCGGCAATATTTCTTATGCTTGCTGGGAGGGTGTTGAACAACTGTGGACCTCTGATGTTTATACAGTGTTCTCTGATTGTGCCTATGGCACCTCTGCTCTTCACTGGTTCTATTCTGCATTTTTTTCCATATCGTTCACTCCAGTGAACAATATGCGCTTGAATTCTCTGTGACAAATTTCATTGTTTGTGCTTTTGTGGTTTCTGAACATAAAAGTTCTTATTATATATCACACCAGGGTTCCAAGAAAGTTAGTGGTAAAGTTCATCTAAGAGAATAGTTGAGAGGATGACAATAGAGGAAAAACAAAAGATCATTCATAGTGAAACAATGTGCTGAGTTAAACAAGTGTTAAAACGTTGGAAAAAAACAAGTATCTATAGACAGATTCTTACTAAGACAAGCAAGCAGTGAGCCACAACCAGGTCCTAGTGGTATGCCTGCGAAATGTAAGAGAGAGTACCCCAGAAATGTCATCACTGCTATTATAATGGAAGGGGACTCCCCTTCCAAACACTAACTCTCCTCCCCTCCCCCTTCCTCACTGTCTTCCATACGCCAACAGGAGTCCTTAATAAAGGTAAGATTTACTTGTACATACTGTAGTACAAAATATAAGTACAGAGTAGTAGTATGTATAAAATGTATTTTTATGTTAATATTTTTGGAGGTGTGGAACGGATTAATTCAATTTACATTATTTCTTATGGGAAAATTAGATTTTTGATTTTTTGATTTTTGAGCCAATCTATGGGAACGGATTAAATTTGAAAACGAAGGTACCACTGTACCTGAATGACAAAACGGATCCAGGAATAATAAGGAAGGCAAAAATGTAGCGGGGAAAACTGAAGTACTTCAGCATAGTGTGTGTTGTGCATACCAAAATGTTTTAAACATTTAAAGTACATGTTTAAATGTTTGAATGTTTTAAACATTCATAATAAGACACACTAATGTCTTTAAGCAAACACCATATACTAGCACACTGTACACAATGGCAGTTTAAAATTCTTTCTAAACTAAAAAAGTAAGGCTACAGTACAACAAAAATAGAATTACAAAAAATAATTTAGAATATGAAATGTGATTTAATATGTGACTGAGCGAGTATGAAAAGTTTGTTCCTAAGCAGAACCTACAATTGCTTACTAAGGCAAGAGCCTTCAGAGGTCACTGGACACGGTCATTTACAGTCAGGAAGACTGGCACTTTATGCCAGCACAGGGAACCTTTCAAATGTTCTGCAGGATTATTATCATAGTTAATTAACTTGTTTGGGGGTGAACCCACTCTTTGACTTACGGTGTGCCCCGTTTTTTAAGACTGGGAGCTTCCGGCCCACTTGTTGCAATGGCCTTGTGGCATATTTCCATGTGTAACCTTCTGGCTATTTTCCTCGTGCTGTGCCTTGTGGCGTTTGTTGGATATTCGAGTATACCTCAGATATATGCAGCATTTGACCATTCCCCCAGGATGCAACCTACAACAGTCAACTATCACCCAGGTTCATAATCACTGCTAGGTGAACAAAGGCTATGGGTCTAAGGAGACTTGCCCATACCCGTCGCCCTGCGTGGTATATCGTAAGGAATGCACTGTAGAACACATTATACAGCCTGGTATGCCTGTTAATTAGTTCATTCATAAATATTCTATGCCCCTTCAAGCCTTCCTTGGCATCGTGAGTGACTGTCAATGAAGTGCTCTCGACATCTTCAGTCAGACTACCTAGCCATTTCCCAACGACCACCCACAACAGGTCTCCTGGTCCCACATGTTGACGCAGAGAAAAACTGCACACAGCAGAAGCCAGGCCACAAGGGAGGAAATGGGGCAACCATTATTATTTAAAAAATTGTCTCATTTTGTAGAGGCTATTCATGCCCACTTTGTGTATTCCCCTCAGTACCTTGTGTGTTGTGATCATATCTCCTCTGTTTCTTCTAACTTCTAGGATTCAGAGATTCAGTTCCATTAGCCTATCCTCATGACTTAACCCCTCTTAACTCTGGTACTATTCTTGCTGCAAACCTCTGTTCTTTTTAAATTTTAGGTTTATGCTTCACTCCATGCAAGTGCTGCATATTCCAGCATTGGTCTAACAAATGTTACATAGATTTCATTGAAGGTGTCCTGATCCTACATGCTGCCGAAGTTATCCTGTTTGTGTGCCTCCAGTATTAGTGTTGGAATTATATTCTCTCCCAAATCATTCTCCCTTTCTGATTCCTGTAGTTGCCTTCCCTTCATGGTGTAGATGCCACCTAATTTCCTCTCCCTTTCTAATTTTCATTATCTTACACTTGTTAGGATTTAATTCCAGCAACCATTTGTTTGCCCACTTCTAGAGTTTGCCAATGACTCCCTAGCACCATTACCCTAAGGTGACAGGAACACCAGAAAGGTTCTCTGGTGCTAGTTAAGAATGTTCACCAACCTGACTGTTCATGACCCTCTCCAGTGGACTCTAGAAAGATTTTGCCCTAGAGAGCAACGAAGTAATGTAGCTCTGAAACAGCCAATGAACGTAGAAACTGTAAATATAATAAATTTTCCTTAATGCTGACAATACTGTACTTCCCTAGCTCAACAGCACAGCACAGTACTTATAAGGCATTATCAGTGCCTTTAAATTATTATATTCATTGTCAGTCACTAAATAAAGTATGAATAAAAAAATAAACCTAACCAAATCTTTCTGAATTTTGTGTAAACATCAATAATATGGTCACAAATGACCAATTATCAGCAGCCTCTTACAGGAGCTGCAGTGAGTGGCTCGTGTGAGTGGTTCGTGTGAGTGGCTCGTGTGAGTGGCTCCTGTGAGCTGCAGTGTGGGGCGCACACAATGTTTTTTTTGCAATTAAAGAGAACAATCATTCATGTGATACTGTTAACATGAAGTGAATTGATTCCCTTGAAAATTAGCTCCATTAAAAATACAAATGATCATCATCGTTTTGAACAAAATTTGTAATCAAGTCATTGAAAGTGTTTAAAGTTAGAAACTCTTTACGAAATTTGTTAAGAAAGTACAGTATATATAATAAAGGATTAGATTGGCCAAATTTGTATTTAGTAATATTTAACTCCATTAAGTAATATTAATCAGCACTTAAGAATACAAGCTTAAGACACTCGTCTTCAGAAGCAACAGATGTTATGGTTAAACTATTAAAATAATTTAAAAATTCACAAGATACTTTAATTCAATTTAAATTCAACACTTATTTTAACTACAATTTGCATGCAATTTAAATCACCAGTAGAGCAGTGTAGAATTACACACACAACATACACAAGGGAGCCGGTCGGCCGAGAGGACAGCACGCGGGTCTTGTGATCCTGTGGTCCTGGGTTCGATCCCGGGCGCCGGCGAGAAACAATGGGCAGAGTTTCTTTCACACTATGCCCCTGTTATCTAGCAGTAAATTAGGTACCTGGGTGTTAGTCAGCTGTCACGGGCTGCTTCCTGGGGGTGGAGGCCTGGTCGAAGACCGGGCCGCAGGGACACTAAAAGCCCCGAAATCATCTCGAGATAGAATGTCAAGATAACCTCTTACATACACCTCTTTGCCTGGAACTTGGTAACAGATGAACCTACTGTATTTCAAAATGACACAGTCTTATAATTGTCCATCCACTATATAGTAGTTATAGTAGTAAACCATTATATCCATAGACAGGATACAGATATGGGAAATGAAGACCAAAGAAGTCACAACTAAAGTCAGGATGCAACATGTCTCCCAATTACCAACTGACCCTTTTTCTATGACTAACTAGGATAACTCCCTGAACCATCCAAATCATACACCTTGACTCGCCAAGAGGACCAATACAACATGATTCACCTAGATCATAGAATTTCGAGACCGATATTTGAATCCTCCTTTACCGAGTAACATGAAGTAACGGCAAATTATGATCAATATTGAATTTACCGAGCTTGCCTCTAGGTAAACAAGCAGCCGCTATTGGGTTTATTCTGGCACAACTTCACCCTTTCTGGGCCAATGCTTTCTGCAATGTTTTTATAGAGTGACTGGGAATGTACCAGTGTTCCCTCTGGAGTGATTGTGGGAGTGTACCAGTGTTCCCCTGGAATGATTGTGGGAGTGTACCAGCATTTCCCCTGGAATGAATGTGGGAGTGTACCAGTGTTTCCCTGGAATGAATGTGGGAGTGTACCAGCATTTCCCTGGAATGACTGCGGGAGTGTACCAGTGTTTCCCTGGAATGACTGCGGGAGTGTACCAGTGTTTCCCTGGAATGACTGTGGGAGTGTACCAGTGTTTCCCTGGAATGCATGTGGGAGTGTACCAGCATTTCCCTGGAATGACTGCGGGAGTGTACCAGTTTTTCTCTGCAGTTGTGTGTGGGAGGAGACAGGTGCCTGTGTGGGTGTGAGGGCAAATGAGTGTGCCCAAGTTAGGGGACAAATGTTAAGAGACTAGTGTTGGTGGGTGGGAGGGAAGTGATGAATGTTGATGAGTGGGATGGAACGATAAGTGAATGTGTGTGGGAGGGAGCTACATCATTTTAATCAAGTATTTGGGGGGCCCTGAAAATTACTTGAAATATTACCAACATTTAATAACTTCACATTTAGCGACCATCCTGATTTAGGGAGTAGGGTACAGCCCTATATGTTCTTGAATTGCCAAATAAACTTCAAAATAGAAATCATAAAAAATTACAATAATTTTGTTAAAACCATGCCAATATATATTTTATGTGAATAAATGACCAATTGATACACAATCCGGTAAAAAATTATTCCTTCAAATACCTGCTAAATTTAATGAAGGAAGCTTCAGTTAGTTGCTTTTTAATATTACTATAAAATGTTTATCTTAGCATACCATGCACAATCAATTACTGTAGACAGTCCATTTGTTAGTCATGACATGCATGCATTTCATTAAATTACAAGTTACTTTGTATGCACAATTTTCCATAAACTATTAGCAATTTCCCCAACTGTCTTTCCAGGTATTGGGAAGGAAACATAGATGGTTTGCAAAGAGGAATTTTTTTGGATTATGTTGATTCATGAGAAATGCGAGGGAGGTGAAATATATAGAGGCCCAACTGTAATCAAACCCCGCATGCAGCTGCATAGAGTAGCTAGATTGTGGAGAGGTAGAAGAAAATATAGTTATGTTAGAACTGTTAGATGGGAAAATATGTTAAAAAAATATTGAAATGGAGAGAGAATATGTGAGAGTCAAATGAAGGAATGAAATAAAGTTGGAATTGAGAAGAGTGCACTTATATGTCATAGTATAAAGAGCAATAATGGTAGAGAGGACGGGCCAGAATATGTCTACATTTATTTAAAAGGGTGCGAGGCATTCAGGTGAAAAAATATAGAGCTTTGAGTGCATACGAAAATCCCTTTTCTGAACAGTGAACTTGGTTGTTACATAACGCAGGATCCCACTCATCTCCAGTTAGCATATACTACCACAGTCAGAGCACATCAACACCCCACTCTTCTATAGTGAAACACTACTAAATTGCTCCACTCTTCTCAGCACAATGTATTACCAGACACAAAGCTAAGAAATGGTGAATTTATTGGAAAAAAAATAGAGGATAAAATCAGTGCTAGTGTAACACTGAGAAATGAAGGAATCAGATGGTCAATTAATTTGTAATAATTCTTAATTAAAAGTATTTAGGAACTACAAAGAGAGTGGGGTAAACTCAGAGGCGAATCACCAGTGCTGAAAAGCATGAAACCTTGAGCATAAAGAAAATAACTCTGGTCACTGGTTGGTTAAGAGCTCAGACACACACAAGGGCCTGTCTACATACACACGCGACATGTTCACTAGTGTAGGATAAGCCCACCCGTCCCATGGATAATACAAGCTACTTTCTCAGTTTTGGTCTCCCCTGGACATAACGTGTAGCTGAGGCCACTTAGGACAGAATGTGAGGAGGTTGATGCTAGCACTTTATTGTGGTGTTGGTGGTACCACCAGGTGTCAGAAGAGAGTAATAGCTTCGTAGGCTGTTTGGTACAACAGCCTACAAAGCTAGCTAGCGTACAACTTGAAGATCTTTTAGATTCCAGATTACAACTGGAAAGGATTTTAATTTGAAGTTATGTCCATTTATGCCTACATTGAAAACTGAATAGAGTACATATTCTCCAGTGTCTTTCAAATGTCAGTAAGATCCCCCAGGAACAGCTGGAAAAGTTCTTGAGTGAAGAACATTGACCAGCTCTGACTTGGTCAGCTCCTAACCAGAGGTCAGTAGGAGCTTGCTTTATGAGCAAGTGGGATAGCTCAGAAAAGATGATCAACCTACAGAATATTAACAGGAAAATGGATAGATAAAAGCATGAAAATATGATAGATAGAAGCATAAAATAACTTTAATAAAAACAGTGAAGTTATTTTATTGTGCTTGAAATGCGCTTAGTATTGTAATATACAACTGTCAATACATCGCAGTGCTCAGTGCCAACTATCTATCCACTATAATACTCGAGAGGAAATTGACCAATACTAACGTTTTGGAGAACTCAACTTGGACGGAATGATCAATAACCAAGTCAGCTGGGCAAATAGGGTTAATGTGCTTCGGGTCTCCACCCAATTCTTTAACAGCATCCCGCATTGCTGCAAAATCCACGACTGCAGGTACTCCAGTAAAATCCTGAAATGTCAGCAATAGCATAAAAAATGGCAAAAGAATATATTCAAATACAGTCAATACATATTAAACAATATAAGCCTGCACAATCAAATCATAAGAATGCAATGAATCGATGAATAAATATTGAGGCCATATGATGGAATCAGACCAGCGTCCCTGACCTTCCCAGATGCAAGCACTACTGGTACTGTGTGGCCGAGGAGATCAGGGATGTAGGTTCAATTCCATCACACGACCTTAATATGCATTCATTTATAAACTTATCTGTAAATAAGAGATGGCTTAACTGAAATATAAATAGGCCACTAACACGAACATTTTAAGAAGAGGAGTTTCAAAAATATAAAAATGGAAAATATTATGTCAGTTTTCAAGAAATGAAGCAGGCTAGAAGTGTTATTACTGGCTAATATCCCTGGCAGCCTTTCCCTGCAAGGTACTAGAGAAAACAATCGGATATAGAATAGTCGAATGTCTGGAGAAAAAAATTATTTCCGAGAAATAATGGGTTTAATTAATAAAAATTAACAAAAATATAAATCATGTCTATCAAACCTAAATGAATTCTATGAAAGACTGAGTCAAGTCAAACAAGAAAGAAAGGGATAAGTGGACTGAACGTTCCACGGTTGTCAGAAGGCTTTTGACATTCTGCTACATAAAACCAGCGTTGAATGTAATGAAACGCCATTTTCTGGGTGAGACCCGGAGGCTCCCCGGAGCTTTACCGGCTGATATGCTAATGTCAGACTTTGGCATCAGTCATGTGTATGGAGTTCTAGGGCCTACCGGGGACCACGAGCCAGAACCTGGCCCCCTCAGAGAGGCAAGGGGAGCAATGGCCTATAGAAACCCCCGTGTGGTTGGAAGCATTCTATGTCTGCCATCGACCGGGTCAAGCATCCAGAAAGGTAAGCATTCCAAAACAAACCCCTATTCTGGTGAAAATTGCTACCTAAGCCGAACTAGTGAATAGAACTCTTCAACAGAAAACACGGAAACTAGTATGACGTCATACGTCACCGCGCCGCTGTCTGCGCAGCTCCCCCCTCCCCGGGAGGGGGAAGGGGGAGCCCCAGACCTCCCACGCCGGCTATCCACCCATCAGTTCTGAGGCTGGATGTCAAAACACGCGAAAAACGCCGACCGGAGGGAGGGAGGGTTGCCGGGGAGCCTCAGGGTCTCACCCAGAAAATGGCGTTTCATTACATTCAACGCTGGTTTTCTGGGGGGAGCCCCGTCGGCTCCCCGGAGCTAACTACCCACAGAGGAAGGTCAAAGGGACAAAACCGGGAGGCGGACACCACGCACCCCCCAAGGAGGCAAGACATCCGGCAGCAAACGCCAACCCAAGGCGCCACAGCCCCGAAAATCCCGGGAACAACACGAGAACCACGAGCAGCAAGGCCCCTGCACGAACACCAAAAATCCATGCCCGAAGACTGCAAGGCCACGTCGCCCAGACGGCAGCGAGAGCAGCGAAGCCACGAACGCCACAGGCATGAGGGAAGAACACAGGCAGCTTAGCCGCAAGAACACGGCTGACCACCCGGGACACCATCACCCGCGAACCGGGAAGAACAGAACCGGATCAACGCAAAACGCGCTCCGGACCCAAACGCCATGGCAAGCAAACAACAGCAGAGGGCCGCCACTGAACACAAAAACGACACACCCCCGGCCCGACCAACAAAGCACCAACAAACCCTGGACCCCTCCAGAATGCAGCAGCCCCACCCCGCGCCAGAAAAGATGGAGACTGCTGCCATCAAACAACCAAAACGCTAAAACTGAAGGAGCAAGAAAACACAGCGAACCGACCCCCAGAGGCAAAGGCCCAAAGGAAAGAGCCGACGAAAAAACACACCGGAACCGAAGGGGCACTACCAACCGAGGAGAAGACAGAGCACGCTGACCAGAGACCAGGATGGTGCAAGCGGCGCACGAACAGGCCGGAGGTGAAATGACGCACAAGACAGCTGACTAACGGTGCAGAAGCAACACCAAGACCGAAAGCAAGCTGAAGCGGCTCCGCCTGCGCCGCACGAAAAGAGGCGACAGTATGTGGCAAGACGACGGCCCCCAACCCCTACTAGAAAACCAAGCAGAGAGTAAACCAAGCCAACAAGAAGGACCCACCGAAGAAGGGACAGGAAAAGGAAGGACCGCCAAAATACCCCATACTGCCGCCAAGAAAACACGCAGGTGGGACACCTACCACGAAGCCACCTGACCACCAACCGGAGGCGAGACCACGAGGCAGAACATAAGCAGCCCCGACAAGGCCCCCCCCGAGCCCAGGAAAAAGGCGGAGCCGCGAGAAGATCTCGGGCGCGACCACCGAAACCCAGGCGGCACAAGGAGATGGAACGTCTGCCGAACAGAAAAACTCCGAAGCATGCAAGCCCGCCAGGAGTTCAGAAACGACGGGTCCGACGCGAGACATCGCAAGAACCCCCCCAAAAAAAGTAAAACAACAACAACCGGCAGGGCAAGCTAGGAAAACCAAAGAAGGCGGAAGGGTCGCCGCCAGAACAGGACCCGAACCAAGGGGCACGAACAACTGCAACAGACCGAGACAAAGAAGCACATCACAGGACACAGGCTGACCAACGCCTAAGAACACACGCAGAACATACCTGCTGCAGAAGAGGCAGGAAGAAAGAGCAGAAGCACAAAAAAAAAAAAAAACCAGGAGAACAACCAGGGGTGGACAATCAGGCAGGGACAAAAACCCCACGCAATCCCCAGGCACAAAACGGCAGCAAAGCGCCACTCCACAACCGGACACAGGAACAAGGACACGCCACCGTGAAACACGGTACCAATGCTCACGTGCAGCAGCAGCAGCAACAGGCACCACTGCAACATGCAACATGTAAATAGCAACTCCCCTCTGCAAAGGCAGAGAACGGAGCAGGCAGACCCCAGACAGGGCCAACGGAGACACGACAAAACCCTGCAGGCCCAGAAACCTGCACCAGGCGACCGACGGCGGAGAAAACCCCGCTCGATACCTGCTGGATGAGGTACTGGGAGCTCTTTTACACCTCAAGCCCGGCCCAAGGTCAGGCCAGACCGGCCAGAGGATGGCCCACCAGGCAGCTGCTAGGAGCAGTCCACCGGCCCACATACCCCCACAACCAGGACGGGCCGGAACTGCCATACGAAAACAGGCCAGTGCGCCCTGGAAGTCCACGGACGAACCAGCAAGAAGGCTTATGCTCGCAAGTAGGTCGTGTAACAAGCACAGACCACTGATGGTAATACAGTGTTCCCCAAAAGTGCCAATAGCACCACTGCACTCCACTGGTACTATCCCGCAAGTTCTACCAGATAGGCGGGACCCAAGAGCCAGAGCTCAAATCCTGCAAGCACAGCCAGGAGCCTCACCAGGTGAGTACACAACCAACCCTACAACCCCCACACCTCACAACATTAAAAAAGGAGGGTCCCCTGAATGACTCCAGCATGGGTTGGACATGCACATGAGGGGGACAGGAAGGGGTGATAAAGGGACAGTCACTGGTGTGCGAACGGTCTCAGTCGTACAAAATTATACCTAAATAAAAACAGGTATATGAACACCGCCGCATCCAGCGCCCGGCCAAAAGACGCCAGACCGCAGAAACTCACCTGGCGAATGGTGGCTCGAACTTGACACGACTCAACCGTGCCCAGAAGAACTTGGGAGCACCGCCAGGTGAAGACGCCAGAGCCGGACCCGCAGGAGAACAGGGAGAGGCGAAGGAGGCGGTCCACACCCATGACACAGAAAACCGCGGTGTCCTCCCCACAACTGGGAACCAGGACACCCCTGGTGCAAAGAGGCACATACCGCAGCCACGGAGAAGAACGAGAGGCGAAGCACTGTAGCAAAAAAGGGCGCAAAACCCCAGCACTGAACCATCGCCCAGACCAAAACAAACTCCACGGCGCATGCGCATAACACGCTGGCCGAACCGCACACCCTCCCTGCGGGAAGGCGCCAGCCAGGACTATTGCACGAGAAAAGGAGCCAAAAGAGGAAGCAGGAACAATAAAACCGGCCAAAGAAGCAAAGAGCCCAAAAAAAAAAAGGGAACCCAAACGGGCGACAAGTAGCCCAAACGGGCGACAAGTAGCCCAAACGGGCGACAAGTAGCCCAACCGGGCGACAAGTAGCCCAACCGGGCGACAAGTAGCCCAACCGGGCGACAAGTAGCCCAACCGGGCGACAAGTAGCCCAACAGGGCGACAAGTAGCCCAACAGGGCGACAAGTAGCCCAACAGGGCGACAAGTAGCCCAACAGGGCGACAAGTAGCCCAACAGGGCGACAAGTAGCCCAACAGGGCGACAAGTACTAGGAGCCGACAGACGTTCCAATAATGCGGGAAGTATCGAAAAACCTTCCCGTACCCTCGAGAACACAGAAGCCAACACTAGTCCCGAAGGCACACGAAGGCGCAGGCGCACCCGAGATCAAAAGTCACGCAGAACCCCAACGAACGGGGAAACATGACAAAAACACCGTCCCAAAAAGCGGGGGAGGAAACATCCACCCACAGGACGGAACCAACCGACTCAAAGGCCAAGGAACCGAGCCCGGGGAGGGGCCGACGTCCAACAGCACGTACGGCGAGTGGGGAGGAAAGACCCCACTCCGCGTAACCACAAGCCCCGCCTAGAGGGGGATAAAACCCCCCACGGGGTCTAACGGGGCCAAGGCCCCCCCCAAGGCAGCCCCTCCCCAGCCCCGGGAACCTACACGACAGGCCCCGGGGCCGAGCCGTTCCCCCAAAGCCCCGGCCGTACCAGAAAACCGGGGCAGCCGTGAAAACACTAAGGAAGGGAGCCCACTGGCAGACTCATACAACACGGCTGGAGGAACAGGCCCAAATGCCCTCGTCACTACCCCGGAAGGGGAATTCCCCGAGACTGCCCGAGTCTCAACACCACGAAACACCCCGCCCTGAACCTACAGACGGTAAGGAACCGGATGCAGGCAGGAAGGGTGAACCAGGGGAAAGACAAGGGGGCGTGGATGCAACCAACACCCCCAAGTCCCAAAACGAAATACAACGGGGCAGCCCCGGGGCTCCCGGGGAGGAAACCACGAGAACGTTGCCACCACCAAGGCTCAAGTGCAACGCCCCTGCTGCCCGCACCCGCTTTGTTAGCACAACTGGGTAACCGAGCCACAACGAGCAACCAAACTCGCAGGACACCGGGTCGAAGGTGTCACCGACCCCACAGGTAGCAGACGGAGGCAAAACAGAGAGTCACCCAGAGACAAAAGGTGAGAGCAACCCTCAAACTCGCTGGAAGCGAGGGGGGGGCTCTGGGGTCACATCCATCGGACCCGCGCGCCCCCAGGGGTTTCCCAGGGTCCCGAGCGTTTACTTTAAGAGGACTCGCGCTCAGGTAATCCCAGGCAGGGTACTGCTAACCGGCACCCAAGCTACCAAACAACTTTCTAAGAGCTGAACCCCCGGGACGTGTACACTCACGGGGACCTAGCAGGGGGTACCACCAGAAATACTCAGAACACAAGGGACACAAGGGGCAAGAACGAAGGCAGACCCCCCCACCAGGTATATAAACAAAAGAAAAAGAAAACCCCGCAAGAGGACAGCGTACCCAAGCGGAACAGAGCCGGCCGCTATGATTGGTAAAGACAAGCTGCACAGTACCCCGCGCCCCACCAGTGCAAACACCGCCCCTTACTCTAAGGCGAACAAGGGAGACAGAACACCCGAGCACACAAAGAGCGGCCGAAAACCAAGCGGTAAACGGCCAAGCAGGGGCAGGACCCAAGGAACTTGTGGAAGGTGGCCCCAAGCCCCAAGGGCAGTACTTACAGGGCACCTAGGGAAGGGAACCCTAGGCGCATGCAGCCCGAGTACTGAAGAATCACACCCGGCTCACGCACCACCTAGAAAACAGACACCACACTCTAGGTACAGTGCTGAAACAACCACTGGAGCCGGAGCACATAACCATTGCCTATAGCATCAGCCGAAGAACTGATGGGTGGATAGCCGGCGTGGGAGGTCTGGGGCTCCCCCTTCCCCCTCCCGGGGAGGGGGGAGCTGCGCAGACAGCGGCGCGGTGACGTATGACGTCATACTAGTTTCCGTGTTTTCTGTTGAAGAGTTCTATTCACTAGTTCGGCTTAGGTAGCAATTTTCACCAGAATAGGGGTTTGTTTTGGAATGCTTACCTTTCTGGATGCTTGACCCGGTCGATGGCAGACATAGAATGCTTCCAACCACACGGGGGTTTCTATAGGCCATTGCTCCCCTTGCCTCTCTGAGGGGGCCAGGTTCTGGCTCGTGGTCCCCGGTAGGCCCTAGAACTCCATACACATGACTGATGCCAAAGTCTGACATTAGCATATCAGCCGGTAAAGCTCCGGGGAGCCGACGGGGCTCCCCCCAGAAAAGAATGATATACAGTATGAATGGGAGGGGAAGGGAGGGAGGGAATTGTAAGGGGGAAAGTGCCAAGCTATTACGACTATATTGTACTTGGAAGGGACTCAGGATAAAGATTTGGGATGGGACGGGGAGGAAAAGGAATGGTGCCCAACCACTTGGACGGACAGGGATTGAACGCTGACCTGCATGAAGCTAGACTGTCACTCTATCCTCCACCCCAAATGGTTGAGCATATGAACTTGCTGGCAGAATTGAAACTGTACTTGAATAGATATGAAATTACCCGATGTAAAGAAAACAGAGTATAGTGTGAGATGAACAATCAAGAGTGGAGAGAGGAAATATACAGAATCCAAAAACTGTAATGGGTCCCCTCTTTTGTTCCTGATCAACAACTACCACTTACCTCAAATAGCAGATTCATTTATGTAATTATGTGTAGATCATGCTATGTTAATGAGAATAAAAACAAACGAGAGCTACAAAATATTACAGATGACCTAAATAGGCTAGAATAGTGGTTAATAAGTTAACAGAGTTCAATGAAAGTATGGAAGACAATTGACAAGAAAAGCAATAGACACTGACTGAGAGGAAGGCAGCTAGAAGCCTCAGCAAAAAAATAAACTAAGTGGCCATCAAACTGTCTCCTGCCAGGAGTACACTCAGTGTCAGTAGAGTGCACACAATTAGCAAACATAAGAGTAGTATTACACTACCTAAATTAAAATCCTTCATAATACTATTGGTGGCCTTTGTACAACCAGTTCTGAAGTCTGCAGCACCAGCGTACTTCAGAAGTTTCCCTAGGCTCGTACCTAGTGAAACATACAAGCTTACAAGGTTCAGACTTGACATCGCACTGAGAAATAAAGACAAAAGTGGAGAAGTCAAGACTGTTCAAGATGAGATGTATGATTAAAATACACAAATTGGAAACACAGGAGTGTAAGGATGTACACTGTCAATGAACAGGCAGTGATTGCCACATGGACTGACCTGAAGGAAGTATACAGTAGTTGACGTCAACTCAGTCCATACGACTTTAAAAGCAGATAAAACGAAGTTGTAGACAAGTGTAAGTAGCTTGCAAAAGATACCCGAAAAAGTGAATAGGAAGGCTGGTATAGATAAACCTCTCGACCTACAAGCACATCCCATGCAAGTGAAAAAAAAAGGAGGGGGGGGAGGGGGAATGGGGATGTGTTATTAGGCCAGGAGAAAGTATAATCAATAGAAAAACCACAATTTGCAGCAGCAAATTTAGAAAGTTTTCAGCAAGTTTAGAAAGAGCAGCAGATGGTCGACTCTTGTGTAAGATATTGTCACTTTAATAATGACTGAAAAATGATTTTACTTGGAAAATCTTTTACTAATTTACATAACTTAGTTTAAATAAATGAAAATAAATTTGTATTGGTGTTTAACCTATGACTCACCTGAAGAATAACACGGGCTGGCCGAAAAGGTACCTCAACTCCTTTGGCATCATTCTGTTTATTTTCCCAATCCAAAATATTGTCAACATCCTCTTTTTTCACCTGTAAAATATATACATATCTTAGTAAAATGTTGAGGGAGAAATCTAGCAGATTGTTTGGTAATTAGTCAGAATGTAGATGGTGATCTCTGCTTTACCAAGCTGTACCTGGAAAGGCTCAACTTTATGTAAAGCGCATTTTATCTAAATTTTGGACTGTATTTAGTATCGTCTAATGTCTTCCTAGCATCATTATGATCCAGAAGTGGTAGTTTGCAAAGTTGCCTAGTGTGCTAATGTGGATATCAACCTGCAGCAAATTTTAATCATAGGATAGTGGCATCTCCTTAGGAAGTGCATTGCTAAGAAGTTTTTCATATTTTGCTGTAGTGTACACTCAAAGCTGGAACACTGTACATAAAAATTTATATGATGCTTCCTACCTTTTTTAACACTTGCACAAATCGTTCTCAATTTACTTTCAAATCTCCAGTAAAACCTGAATACTGTACAAACTTCAGTGAATGCACAATACAAAACACTTGAGCTCGGTCTCACCTGGAAGTTATCACAGTTTCGAACAGCAGATTCCAACAAGACCCTGATGCTGAAAGGTAGCCGTTCTGAGAGGAAACAAGATAATATTTCAGAAAAGTAAATTACAAGGTCATAATATCTTTTTTATTTTTCTTATTTATTCTGTTAAAATTGCATTTGCACTAAAAATCATCAAAATTTTAATTAAAAAAAAAAAATTAAAAGGCCTTTGGCTAATGCAGACTTGCATTAGTACTAATGTACTGTAGTTTCAGATAATTGGGATGCCTCTGTTATCTTGAGTTATCTTGAGATGATTTCGGGGCTTTTTTTAGTGTCCCCGCGGCCCGGTCCTCGACCAGGCCTCCACCCCCAGGAAGCAGCCCATGACAGCTGACTAACACCCAGGTACCTATTTTACTGCTAGGTAACAGGGGCATAGGGTGAAAGAAACTCTGCCCATTGTTTCTCGCCGGCGCCTGGGATCGAACCCGGGACCACAGGATCACAAGTCCAGCGTGCTGTCCGCTCGGCCGACCGGCTCCCCTGTACTGTAATATCTTGTATAGATCTTTAAAATAAAGTGCCTCACAAACATCCTTACCATAGCGAGAATCCTCAAGACCAAGAAGATTGTAGTACTTGAAGCTGTCATCTCCAATCTTTATTTCAGACAGGATGTGAGAAAAGGGGTTTGGCCCTGAAATACAAACATAGGAGTATGTAATAAAACATAGGAGTAGGTAAATAAATGAAAAAGTACCGAATAAGAACAACACTGAGGAGTAATGATACTCGAAAAAGTCTTGCCCAACTATGCAAAGTTTACCATAATGGCAATGAAAGATAAAATAAATTCCAAAACAAAAATACAATGAGTTATTGTACTCACTAAATACATTGTTATATCCATTTAAATTAAACTATTGTACTGTAATTTAATAGTCATTATTAAAATTATGAAGTGATATAATAAAAACAATCACTAATTTAAAATATCATAAAATAAAATTCTACATAAATTAGAGATGATGATAATCACCTCTCCTCTAAAATTAATGGTATATCATGGATTAGTCTCCATAAGAACTTAACAGTTTCTAGTTAGTTAGTTTAGTTCATTTTTATGCACCCCATACCCATCTTGTGGGCGGTAGTGGAAAGGGCTACAGAGGCACATAATGGGCTCAGGGACTGAACCCCACAATTCATTTAGCTAAGCAAGTTACAATCTTGATGAGCTAGTTACAAAATTCAATATAAGTCGTCACATCAACACTGGGTTCGAGATCGACCACAAGTACAGGTTCTAAATTAAGCAACTGACATATGTGGAGAGCTAGTGTCAAAATTTATATGTTTGTCCTGCACACCGCCCCCATCCAGTGGGCAGCGGTGGATAGGTTACAATCACTCAGTTACTACCTACAGTTAGCAAACTGAGGATATTTGGCTAAAATTTCTGGTAGCAGATCATTTTGAATGAAATATTTACACATCGCTGGAACATTGGTTATAGAATTGTCTCTAAATTCACGTATCTTCCCATGCATGAGTTATGTAAGCCAGAACATAACTTTCTATTACATTTTGTGTATCACTCGAGGAAAGACTAGATGAATGTACCTTCCTGGGATAATTTTGTGCTCTAGTACCGACTGTACTTGATTCATTATCAAGATGCTACATAATATCCTTGGCTTGGTGCCTTCTTTTGATAATTATATAATTGTATCTATTATAAGCTGTAATTATTTCGTGGGTGGTAGAATCGTATGTCTCCAAAGTGATGATGTATCAGGACTCCTATGGATGTACTCGTAAAATAACAAAACAATACACCTACAGGGAACATACAGAAATACACGTCGCATAAATGCAAGGGAATATGCACAAAGGTCACAAAATAATGAAAACTCAACCCCAAACTCATAACACTGAACATTACAGTTCAGTATACAAAAACTTCCAGAGAACAGAAAATACAGTACCACGGAAAAGTCAACCGTGAATCAGAAATACGGACACTCGTTCGAGATTGCAAGCTCTTAAGGGTTATATTGGGTACTATGCACGAATAAATAACATCTTTTTATATGCTGTAATGAAGTGAACCATGGTAGTTAACGTATCCAAGAAGTTGGGCAGGCTAAGTGCCATGGTGCACAATAAATCTTTTCAGAAACTGTAACCAATGTTCCAGCGATGTGTAAATATTTCATTCAAAATGATCTGCTACCAGAAATTTTAGCCAAATATCCCCAGTTTGCTAACTGTAGGTAGTAACTGAATGATTGTAACCTATGTAATTAAACTAACTAACTGGCCAACATTAAACCTCCCTACTCGCAGACCAAAATTAATACTGTACTCATAAACGACATTATCCCCCGTTAAAACATGAAACAATAACGAGATCCTTTGAGCTAACTATAAGATGCCAAGATTATATCAAGAAACCTCCCGTTGGCCCTATAATATAGAGAAGATATCAGTAACATCAGACACCAGACCCAGTCACCATTGACCAGCTAAGAACCTAAGAACATAAGAACAAAGGTAACTGCAGAAGGCCCATAGGAGGCAGGTACACCCAGGTAATCAAGAAATATACGCGTATATACGTCAATATATGCCAATATATGAGACACAAGGGTGCCCAAAGGTGCAAATCAGCTGACTGAACCATGATCACGTAGTCCAAATCACTCATCTTAAACCTTCCCCTCCTTAACACCTTCTTCAGGAGGCCCTCAGGACCTCCTATCAGGGGACCGGACGCCTCCTTCAGCACCTCCTGCCTGGTGGAGCCCCTAGGGCGCCTCTAGGGGCCTGAACATGAGGGTAATATGGTCTCACCTTCGCTAGCCATTTCTACGTGTTAGGCGGCCTGGTGTGAGAGTGAGTGAGGGAGGGGAGGTGGGAGAGAGGGTGGGAAAGGGGTGGGAGAGAGGGAGAGTGATGGTGGCGACATCTCTGGGTAAGGAAGGGAGAAATCGTCCCCTCACAGGTGGCTGGCCACCCATGTAATTGATATTGGAATATGTTTATGGAGGTAAAATACGCATAAAGGGATGAGATAGCTCAAGCTATTCTCAATCCTCGTTCAGTACATCGTGTTAATATGTACGTAGATACACATCACAAGCAATATACATATTGCCAAACATTCTGAGAGATAGTATACATTTCCTCCTTTACACAAGTAGTATGGTATCAGAATTACACATAAATACTTGATCCCATGATCCACCTAGCCACCCATGATCCATCTAGCCACCCATAAACCACCTAGCCACCCATGATCCACTTAGCCACCCATGATCCACTTAGCCATCAGTCAGCCTCATTCAGCCATGTGATGCATGTCTAGCTCTCTTCATACCCATCTTGTGGGCGGTAGTGGAAAGGGTTACAGAGGCACATAATGGGCTCAGGTTCAGTCCCTGAGCCCATTATGTGCCTCTGTAAGCCTTTCCTCTACCGCCCACAAGATGGGTATGGGGTGCATAATAAGTGAACTAAACTAACTATGCCTTGCAAAGTGCTGAAGGAGGTAATCACGGTCAGAATGAATTAAAAGGAAGCACGCGAAAAGGGTAATTAGTGTAATGGACAGGGATAAATCATGCCTAGCTGACAGACATGATTACAAGGTCTATATAACAAGGCCACAACATGAAAAATGGACGGGATCGCCATAGCCTGTGCTACTTGCCCCGCTCCTGTGCCAGGTAAGTTACGGGCTCACCATAGCCCGTGCTACTTGGAACTTGTTCCGAGTAGCTGAATCTATAACAAGAATGAAAATGACGCATTTTCCTCGAGATTGTCACACAAACATTTGATAGTATATTGCCTTATATAGTTATCAAGGACTGACGAATACAAGATATGAAGGGAATTAGGATAATTATGGCCTCGTGGCTTGCTGTTTCAAAGTTCAACAAGCCACAATGTAGGACTGAAAACAGGAGATGTTTTTTTCACTCACAGGGTTATAAACCCATGGAACCGCTTACCTGCTAAAGCCGTAATTGTCATAACTTAAATTTTAAAATCCAGCTGGAAGATCATGGCAAATGGGGGGACCTTAGACAAGCCGCCGGCTTCCTATTTTTTAGAGTTATATACAAGAACTCTAGTATATATAAATACATACATATCCTGTTGACCAGACCACACAATAGAAGGTAAAGGGACGACGACATTTCGGTCCGTCCTGGACCATTCTCAAGTCACAATCGACTTGAGAATGGTCCAGGACGGACAGAAACGTCGTCGTCCCTTCACTTTCTAGTGTGTGGTTTGGTCAAGATGGTCTGAAATATGGTCAACATATTTCAGCCACGTTATTGTGACTCCTCGTCTGTCTATACATATGCTCGTCAGGGCCACTAGTGCTAGTGGCCCTCGGGTAAACTCAGGTAAATTGTATCTGTTATATTTAACCATAGTCCATAGTTTATACATTCCATTCACAGTCGTTATAGGTACTATTACTTTTAGAGGATGGGTTAGAGAAACATTGAATTGGGTAAAGGAATACCTGACGCAGAAAAACCAAAGAGCCACAATTAGAAAAGAGGTGTTGTGCTAGCAGGGTGGTTATCTTGAGATGATTTCGGGGCTTTAGTGTCCCCGCGGCCCGGTCCTCGACCAGGCCTCCACCCCCAGGAAGCAGCCCGTGACAGCTGACTAACACCCAGGTACCTATTTTACTGCTAGGTAACAGGGGCATAGGGTGAAAGAAACTGCCCATTGTTTCTCGCCGGCGCCTGGGATCGAACCCAGGACTACAGGATCACAAGTCCAGCGTGCTGTCCGCTCGGCCGACCGGCTCCCTGGTAGCCTCTGCGAGGATAGGAAATGCAGGTTGTTAAAGGGTTTAACCCTGAACGTGAATAAATTAATAAACATCGATGGGATAGATAGGCCAGAATTTCGCGTACCACATGTCAGACCAATCCTGGAGTATGCAGCTCCAACATGCGAATTCATACCTAGTCAAACATAAAACGAAGATGGAGAAGGTTCAAGGGTTTATTACCAGACTAGTTCCAGGACTAATAGGTCCTGGAACACTTCACTTCAGCCTCAACATGGTTGTTGAGGCTGACACTTCAGCCTCAACAACCCGAGTGCAACTCCATAATCTCCAGAGACTGCAGGGGTGCCTACCATTACCATAAATGGGAATTAAAGTTCAATTTATTGTTCGTGTATGCCTAAGAATCTTTCCTCTATTCTGAGTTTGGCTTACGCTGTTGTTTGAGAAGATTTTCTTAGCTGAGAGTTAGGCTGATGTACATAAGAAAGAGAATAAGTTGGCCGCGGGCAGTATAGGAGTAATGTCGGTCACGGTAACATGTTGGTTTTTATCACTTAGATAAGATATGGCAAGATGTGGGTGTATTGAAATGAGGAACTCCTATATCCAAAACAGTCGGCATACTGTACAAAAGCAAATAATATCTTCCCTTTCCCCCAACTCTGCATTTTTAACACTACTACTCAATAATTCAACCCTATCTAACTTATGTATCTATGCCTATGGTTCACCTTCTATTAATACCTCAAACCCATCTTCACTCAGCAAAAATCAGTTATCACAGCGATAACAAATTCTGTCTTTTGACAACATACAGCCTTTTTTTTTTATTGGAGATCTATTGAATAGTAAACCATACATATTAGATATTTTATTTTATTATTTTGTATAGGTCAATTGACCCAGGATGCAGCCTACTACAGTAGCCTAACTCCCGGGCACCGATTTTCACCTCGGGATCATTTAATTGAAGTAACCTATCAGTATTTTCTTATCAGTGTCTATATACGGGAGAGTGATATCTAACTTTGTCCATCTTACCAACCTTTTTTAAATACCTGTTATGTTATCCTTTCTTCTGACGTTTGAATTCTTTGCCGAATCTGGCCCTAATATTGGAGGTGGCTTCCACAACTTCTCGTTTCAGTGCATTCCACTTGTTGACCACTCATACAAAGTACCAGTTTTTCCTTATATTTCTTCGACTCAATATAATGAGGCTTTCTATTTTCTCTGACGTTCCAAACAGAGGGGCAAGAACACTGTATAGTCTCTGACACCAATTTGTAGCTTTCAGATTCAACTCCATTAAAACTACCCTATGAGTCCTTAAGGTAGATCATATATATATATATATATATATATATATATATATATATATATATATATATATATATATATATATATATATGCGTGTGTGTTATTAAATATGACCGAAAAAGTTAGATTAATAATTCTAACACGAATTTTCTCAATATTTTTTATGTTTCTTTTCACTGTCGATGGTAATTGAAAAATCAATTCTCCAAAATTCATTTTTATTTCTAGTCTGACGCGACACTTGAACACGTTTCACCCTGTAACCTATCTCTTGTCTTGTCACCCTGAGGTCCCTCAGGGTGACAAGCACCGGCCCCGCCCCACACACAGAGAACACTGGGAAGCTAAACCCAAATCTTGGCCCCCAACTAAAACCCGAAAGGCATCCGGTGCCCTCCAGAAGAGCAGGTACTAGGCCCACCACGTCCGAGGACCCACCAAGAGCCCACCACGACTGAGGACCCACCAGGAGCCCACCACGACTGAGGACCCACCAAGAGCCCACCACGGCTGAGGGCCCACCAGGAGCCCACCACGGCTGAGGGCACACCAGGAGCCCACCACGGCTGAGGGCACACCAGGAGCCCACCACGGCTGAGGACACACCAGGAGCCCACCACGGCTGAGGGCACACCAGGAGCCCACCACGGCTGAGGGCACACCAGGAGCCCACCACGGCTGAGGGCACACCAGGAGCCCACCAAGACCCACCAACTCCCGGCACCTCTGGACCAAGCCGGCGCCGGACACCGTCACCCCGCCAGAAGAACCAGCCAGAAAACGTTCAAAATATCCAACTATCCTGTGACCCGCGGCGCTATGTGCGCCAGGCGTCGTAACAATCCGGACCGTCGAATAAGGATGCCAAACGACAGTATCAAATAAAAAATCGCGAAAACAATGTCATCCGGCGGCTCCCAGGCGGAGGAGGTGTCCAGACGTCCGCTTCTCGTCAAGATTGAACCGAGTCCGAATGCAAAAAAGTTGACACACAAAGCTGATTGATTGATTGATGAAGATTAAGCCACCCAAAAGGTGGCACGGGCATGAATAGCCCGTAAGTGGTGGCCCTTTGCAGCCATTATCAGTATCATTATCAGATCTGTGGATCGAGTCAGTAGTTGTAGTAATAGTATAGTAGTTTATTTACATTAATAACACAAGGGAAATACAGGGTACAGTTTAGACTCTCATAATATTTTGTTTGGAAAATAACAGAACAGAACATAGAGTAATATAATAATTTAAGGTCAATGGGGCCACAAAAGATTACAGGATTATTATTTACATTCGTATATGCATTAAATACACGATATTATAGTCTTGTCACAAGAATATATGTCCCACTTATCTGTGTATATATACTGAAAAATGGCTTTGGTCCTGAATTACGATGTAGGTAATGGTTGTTTAGTAAGCTTATATTATTATATTACGATGATAGGACTTAAGTCCAACACTAAACGAAATTAGTCGTAGAGTAAGCAATGAATGAGTGAACTATGAGGAGAAAGCTCCAAGCCATTACGACGATATGCGATAGCTATACTAGCTATATGCTGTATTGTGCATATTAATTTTTGTTAAACTACCATTCAAGCTGTCAATGCAATCAATCTGAGCTACCTATGTGCTTTAATATATCTACAAATTTCTCTCATCTTTTATTTTTTTTCTTGCTATGTATCTGTTATCATTTTTATAAATTTTGCTAGTATTTACCTACTTAAAATTTTCTTAGATTAAGGACCTGCCCGAAACGCTGCGCGTGCTAGTGGCTTTACAAGAACGTAATTACTATGCTATGTAGCCTCACAATCCAAATGTACCTTCTTGTATATATATAAATAAATAAATATAGCACTTGGAAGAGGTCAGGATAAGGATTTGGGATGGGACGAGAGGGAAAGAAATGGTGCCCAACCACTTAAATGGTCGGGGATTGAACGCCGACCTGCATGGTAGAGTAAGCAAGTAATTATCAAAAGAAGGCGTCAAGCCGGTGAGACTGCAGCAGTAATTAATACTTAGTTTAGTCCATTTATTATGCACCCCATCTTGTGGGCGGTAGTGGAAAGGGTTACAGAGGCACATAATGGGCTCAGGGACTGAACCCCACAATTCGTTTAGCTAAGTAAGTTACAATCTTCATGAGCTAGTTACAAAATTCAGTATAAGTCGAGCAATTAGTAGTGTGGCTAAAAAGAGTTAAAGTTTTTTTTATTATTTTCTACCACAGACGTGGCCACACATTTACAATGCTAACCAACATATATACATTTGCTTCTGTCCTCCATGGACAGGGTTAGAGATGTGTTAAACATATAGCTCAGCGATTTATTGAACAATCAACCACAGAAGGTGATTCGGTACTTTTAAAATGCTAAGCTAACCTACATACGTAAATACATAGATACACAGATTTACGTATGCCCTACATAAAGTGTTCGAAGTGTCATTAATGTGTATTTACAAATTGAAATGCAATTCTGATCAGCTTCCATATGTACTTTATACACCAGAGTTAAAGTGGCGGGTCCGGGGTCGAGGCGCCCCGGCTGTCACCCACGTCACTCCGGCCACGGACCACAACCGATCCAAATAGTGACTAAGCCTACGAGGACCTTTGTTGCGGTCGCTCTCCTTAACTTCTTCAAGTTCCAGTAGTCAGGGGCTATTGACGTGGCTCATTTCGAGGCGGTTATAACTGGCTGACAGAAGAGCCTTGTACAATGGCCAGTGGTGGCGTGTACAAGTTCCGTTGTAACCTGTTGGGACACTCAAAGGATGTGCGGGCTGTGGCCACCACACCGGAAGGTCACATCATCACAGCTTCCAGAGATACCACGGCTAAACTATGGGTTCCTCAGGACAATGGGTGAGCCACTGCTACTTTGTGTTGGGCATTTGGGTTCTCTTAACCCAATCAAAGCATTGGCCAATTACTCATTAACCCAATTGATTCGGGTTCGGAAAGTGCTCCGAACCCGAAGCATTATTGGTAGTATTGTAGTATTGCTACACCATTGCTACTCTGTTGTTTTTTTAATACAAATCTAACCTAACCTAGCCTATTCTATCCTTACCTAACCTAATAAGATTAAACTGACATCACGAAAGTAATCTTGTTGCATCTGTGCATATTTATTGCAACTCTTCGGGCTGTGCTTGTCTAAGCCATGGCCACATCCTAAGATATGTTCATAAAGTTGAATGTACCATGTAGCCAATTTTTTTTAATATAAATATTTATATGCAAGGCTTAGGATAGGTTTGATTTGTAAGGTTTAGTTCAAGTTAAATTAGGTTAGGATAGGTTAGGCTAAGAATAGGTTAGATTAAGTAAGGCTTAGGATAGGTTGGATTAGGTTAGGCTTAGGATAGGCTGGATTTGGTCAGGCTTGGGCACCTCTGCTTAGGCACACTAGCCGCCTCTGTCGGCAACAATTCAAGGTTAAACTTGGGATAGGTTGGATTAGATTTGCTATTTTGGTTCTGTTTGCAATTATTATATTATTATGTCTAAAACAATAAGTATCACTAAACAATAAATGATTTATTGTTTAGAATGATACTTTATACAGAAGCCCATATTTTTAGGGGAGCACTGTACTGTACTATACATTCCAAAAAGCTATTTTTTATAATCTGGACCTATACTGGTATCCAAATAGTGAAGAATCTAATGGCAAGTGCTTTGATAACTAATCAAATAACCTATTGTTATTCTTTATTAGGTGCATGCCATAATAAATTCTAAGTATAAGAGACTTGTAATGCATTTATTATGTGTATATATTTACTTGGAAAATAAAGAGAACATTGATATAATTGGCAAGCTAGGCACAAGTTCAGCCTTGGTTTAGTTCTATTTAGACATACAGGATATGCCTGGAGCTGAGTGGGTCACTCTTTATAATGGCTGTTCTTCTGCTAGATAGGTTAAGCAGGGCTCGTAGGTGGAAAACATTTAAACTTTGTCTGACCATTCATTGGTCACAATGCAGTGATGAGTAGTGTACTAAAAATGATGCTGTGTATTAAAAACTGCTGTTGTATCAACTCGGTACTGCATTTAGTCAATTATTCAACTTGTGTGCTTGCAGGTGTGTAGTATTGGATAGGTTTGTATCTGCCCGAAACGCTTTGCGTAATGGTGGCTTTAGGCATTGTATATACTAGCCCTATCTATAAATCCATCAATCTTTGTAAAATCTCTTGTATATATGTACCTTACCTAAATAAACATTTATTTATTATTTATTATATATTAATTAGTGTACATTGTAAATTATTATTATTCTGTGTGGTTCTCTATAATTCTTTTATAATTTAATTAACTTTTTGTCATTTCCAGGATATCATATATAGAGCAACAGGTTTACAAGGGCCATACTTCGTATGTGACAAGTGTGTGTGTAGTGCCGGGTGATAGTGACCATCCTGAAGGCTTGGTTGTGACAGGATCCAGAGATACAACCATCTTGATCTATTCAATGAATGGTGGATCACCTTTGCATGCACTTACTGGCCACTCGGATACCGGTACATTATTTTTTTTCTGTTGGAAAATTTATTATCTTCTAAGTAAATTAACTTCGTACTGTATTTGGCTTATGAAATAATCATACATGAACTATAGTCCCTATATGAACACCTCTTATTTTACTCTATTTACAGCTTAATTCAATAGTAGAATGTCTTTATTATAATTCAATATATCAAGTATTAGATATACTGTATAGTTATTCATTTATTTATCTGTATCCATCTTTAAGATAATAAAATAGTTTTATTAATGTACAATATATAGTTTTTACACAATATAAACTTTGTCAACAGTGTCATGCCTTGCTTGGGGTCATGGGCTGTTGATCTCGGGTTCTTGGGACCACAGCGGTAAAGTGTGGAGCAACTGGGAGTTCAGTTACGAGTTAAAGGGGCACAATGGACCTTTGTGGTGTGCAACATTTGTGCCAAGTAAAGGAGAAAGTGGAGATAAGAAATCCACCGCCATACTCACTGCCTCGGCCGACAAGACAATCAGGTTGTGGGTAGATGGAAAGGTGAGACTGATGCAATCTTTTGTTTAATTTACTGTATCTTTGCCCAGGAATTCAATATCGTCCAATTTGTATGCCTGTATTTTTTTTTTTAATCTTTGAAACGTACCCAATTTGAAATCCTTTGGAATTGTTAAAAACGGTAATTCTTGTCGTCCACAATTTGTCAATATTTTTCAAATCTAAGATTTGCTTAGCCACTTAGTGCCCTTCTAGTTTCTATCTTCATGCCTTCTTTAACGTAAACTTATTTCCATTTAATAAAGTGAATTTGAGCTTTTGTTTTGTTTCCCTAAATTATGCCTATTATTCATCTAGTTTACTGCAGTTTGAAAGAGTATTGTTTTTGTTGTAACTTTCTAAAGCCTGCTTTAGTTTTACTTGCCATAATCACTTGATAATTTCCTTGTTTTTTGTTTGTTGCCTCAAAATTCTTAAATATTTTATACACTACAGTAGATTTTATTAATAAACTTTGATTTGTTTTTATAACCTGCAGGAATGTAGAACATTTACTGGTCATAAAGACTGTGTCCGAGGACTGGCGGTTTTAAATACAGAGCGTTTTCTGTCCTGCTCCAATGATGCTTCTGTTATTCTGTGGGCCATCACAGGAGAGGCTCTTTCTACATATTATGGACACACAAATTTCATTTACTCGTAAGTGATTATTGCATTCTTAAATTTTTCTCATGCCATTACAATCTAAATACTGTAGCAGATTAATTTTTAAGATTTTTTTTTTTTTAAATAGTCGTCTGTATTGGTTCAAGTGTTCAAAGAGCAACTCCAATCACTGGGAAAATTTTCTAAAAATATATCCTATTATGAGGTTATATAGTAATTTATTAAAAGGGCTACTCTCTCCCTATTCTTCTATTCTTTTCCACTTCTACTCTTATAATCCTTATGCCCATAAATGATGACTGGTACAGGCTGATGTATGACTTCTCATGGCACATTTGAAGATGTTTGAGGTAGCATGTTGCCCACACAGTGGAAACGAGCAATAATTGTCTCCCGCACTGTAACCAAAGGATTCTGGTACAGTAATTGCTGTGTGTGTGAAACTCGGCTGAGAAAGGGCTGTGAAAATTACATATGCTCTGTGCTGTGACAAGTGAAAATGAAAAATCACATGAAGTGTATATGGAAAAGCTCCTTTGTGAGTAAGAGATGCTTATGAGGAAAGTTAACTGAAAATTCCATTAAACAGCATTGTGATAGTCAGGGCAGCAGAGTGATATCTCCCACCTGTGCAACACAAATCTATACAACAATTTTTGTTGGGTTATATTGGTGCTACAGAGGCACTGTAGATCACCACAGTAGCTACACAGTACATAGTTATAGGAAGCTCACTCCCAAACACTCTAAGGGTTTTAGAGCCCTACCTGCATCAGCATCCACACCAACCTTGGGTTCCCTGCCTTGAGCCCATCACATTCTGACTGTTGTATAAAAAGATCTGTGCATCAGAGAATCAGGGATTCAAAGGGGGGAAATGGGAACATCTGTGCATCATGTTCTGAAAGGGGCTTTTTATATTACTACTGTATTGCTTACCTAAGCTACTAATATATCTATCCTATAAATTATTATAGCATGTGACATACTTCCATCCAGTCCCACCTTGCATCCAGCTAAACTGCTACAACATACCCCTTTCTCCCTCATTCCACCTTCCATCCAGCCCAACTATTGCAGCACCACTTATGCCTTCTGTACACTTCAGTATCTACAAACTGACACCCATTAGTCAGTATTTTGTCAGTGTTCTTCTCAAACTTTTGATACTTTTATTTCTGATGTGCTCATTCTCTTGACTCATTTATACTTGCTGGTATCAAAGAGGTACAAATTTGGCCATAATAAAATAATTGGGTTTGGAGAATAGAAAATACTATATCTGTGCCACCTATATACTAACATGGGTTCATCACTGACATTTCCAGGATAAGTCTCTTGGGCAAAGGACAAGACTTTGTTACCGGAGGGGAGGACCGAACGATGCGAGTTTGGGGAGCCAATGGCAATTGTATTCAGACTATTCACATGCCTGCACAGTCGGTATGGGCTGTAGCAGCCCTCCCAAATACAGATATTATCTGTGGATCAAGGTAAGATTAAATAACGTAAACATTTACATTAATGGTGTTGAGCCCCCTGCAGCTATGTTTGCAAGCAATCAGTCATTTATAAATTTTGTTTAATTATTTTAGTACTGAATATTGAATACAAGTACAGAGTGATGTCACTATTCTCTTGTAAATTTTAGCAAGTATTCTCTTAATAGTTTAATTTTAGAGCTAGAGATAATAGATGTTCTGTGGGCAGCATTTTAATGCTTTTTCTAAGGTTGTTTCCTTCTGTCCTTTCATGTTCATCTTCTGTCTCGCATGAATGCACATGCAGAGGACAGTTGTTATTCTGTGCACACATTCTTCTTTCCCTATCCAAGCAAGTAGTTAAGGCTTCACTTCTGTATACTGTAGCAAAGCCAGTATGTGCACTATGTTGACAGACATTTTTGGCGTTCATTCCAATCTCTTTTTAGCTCTTGAAGGTATTTCGTCAGTGACCTCACGATTACAGTGCCAGATGCATTATATATCTTTCATTCAATTAAAGGCATGTGAGATATTTGGAAAAACTGTGTGGCCATTCCCTCAAGGATAGGAAAGTTCCAAGCAGGGGAAAATGTATACTGTACTTAAATTTTTTATTGCAGTGTGGGGAAAGAGGGACATTGTTTTTTAGTTATGTCAACAGTGGTTTATGTGGTTGTTTAATTTTACCCAAAGTTTAGAAAAATAAAGGATCTTTTTACTTGTATTGGTTAAGCTCTTATTATTGGATTATCTGCAATATCAACAATGAATCAGGCTTTCAATCGCCACTTTTTATATATTTTGCACATTTTGGTCACATTCTTGCATCATGGCACCTTTGTGTGTGTGTGTGTGTGTGTGATTACCTAAGTGTAGTTACAGAAAGAGAGCTATGTTTGTGGTGTCTTGTCTTCCCAGTACTGTTTGTCGTGTGACGCTTTGAAACTACTGACAGTTTTTAACCTCCACCACCTTCTCGCTTAACTTGTTCCAACCATCTACCGCTATAATGAAGTGAAGCATACTGTACATGTTCTAGTGTAGTGTTGTCAGGGACAAGAAGATTGTCAGGCTTATCGGAGTACTTAGTCAGTGGCAAGGCTGTATGTACAGTGACCCTTCCAATTACTGGTCAGACCCAGTGGTGATTGTGTATGAATGTGTGCCGATAGTTTATGTATTAATGCATGGGCATGGCATGTGGGTGCTTAAACAGAAGTTACTATATTAGAGACGCATCTAAACTCATTCTTCAGCTTTCACCTTGCCTCTCTGGAGCTCTGACCTCAAGAGTGTGCCAAAGTAATTACATCAGGATTATATTTGTGGCTGGAAATTGAGGGAGAGTATTAAATAATGCTAAGATGTGCAATTTATTAAGAAATTTGAAAAAATTTTGCTTTTGCAAGTATTTAGGATGTCTGTTTAATCTCGTCTGCATTAACCCTCAAACCGCTAGTGTAACAAACTAGGCTGTTGTAAGAATTATCCAGAGTGGTTTATCGACAAAAGAGAATAGGAAGCTGAGCCGCATGGTGACCTGACCCCCAGGGGAATTCGCGGTGGAAATAACCAACGCTTTGTTCATAGCTGCGTAAAATGAATCATCCTATAAGTATTCAGTAATTTAGAGAAAATTAGCCTTTATTCATTTTGCATTAAAATTATATTGTATAATAGTACTGGATACAATATCAAGAGTATTCTAATTATTGAGTTTAAGTCACCATCAGTGACGTCACGAATCGGATCTAACTTTTAAGGCGGAGTGACCGGCGGTCATAGGTCATCAGGGGTTGACAGGTCTACTATTTCTACTATTTCTACTATTTCTACAAGTTTTAATAACCATTTTTGTGATCGGGAACAGCTCTGCCGTTAGATGTTTGTAATTTAATTCAGTAAAATAATTCAACCAGTCTGGATCAATTCAGTATAAACAGAGGATAATTGTTATAACTTAACCTTGCTAAAGTAACTGGGTAAGCGATGCGGAACAATACAATACTCTGTCTGGGGTAGTCCAGACAAGGAAAAAATCAGTGTGGTCACGGAAGCAGCTAGGAGAGGTCAAACATCTTACCTCTCCCCAAGAACAGGCCCAACACCTAGAACTGTGGTCGCCCAAGGTATAGTTGCTATTGTTAAGTATAGAAATAGTCTCATTTGCCACTCAGGTCAAGTAGGGAGTGTTAAATTGATAGGGAGTGAACATATTTAGATTTTGTTTTAGTTTTCGTTTAATAAATTAAATTTGTTATTAATTTGCATTTTATTGGTTCCATGTGTCTTATGTGTATACTTGTCCTGGTCACGTGGTCCACACGAGGCAGAGTTGCATTGGGCGCCGATTCTAACATCGAATCGGAATTATCATTACCGTGTAATTTATTCCACACTCAAGGTCATCGTTTATAGTGGGGATCAAGCCCCTAGGTTGATTAATTAGCGTGATCGATCCAGACCTCGATCATTGCTCTTGTATTACTGGTCTGGTGGTGGCAGCAGAGGTGACTCTAGGGTTTTGTTCAGAGCTTAGGTCACGTCATACTGGGTGTAGAATCCTAAGTCGGTCAATCGTCTTAGGACCACGTGGCGTGGAGTTGGCTTTGGTAAAAGTTTTGGAGTCCCTTGGTTTAGAAATAAAAGTAAGAATACGGGTAGAGGGAGTAGAAAGAAGGAAGTAAAGAGAGAGGAACCCGAACCCGTGTTACACTAGGGGCCCAAATGGAATTCACACCCACAGGCGCAACAACAAAAAAAATTCCAAAAAATTCTTTCGTCTTATAGAAGTGTTCATTTTTGTTCCCTGATCACGGAAAAAATAACAAAAAAATCGTAGGTGGCATATTTTAGCCGCAATAGGGTAGAGAAGTGTGGCAAAAAAGGGGCGTTGGCAGAGCCTTCGCCAGATGAGGTCTACTCCGCCCGAGCTGTCAGACGGCAGTTGCCACAAATATATTATTACCTAATTATTTCAATGTCTCTGATTTTTTCTTAGTTTTTTGCAGTAATATTATTCCATACAGTGAATTGTGGTATATTTATATTATAAAATGTGTGAACCATCGCTGTACTCAAAATTATGGTGTGCATATTAGTGATTCAATTATTATGTTCATAAAACAATAAACAAATAGTTTTGCTGTTGTTACACTATATACACAGGTTATATATAAGTATTTGCATGTTTTGTACACCATAACGAACTACTAAGTTGGTCTTGTGAGTCAAAAAGCAATGAGGAGTGACCGCCAAACACCAGCGAGCCACTCACTGCCACTCCCTCCCTCAACACCACTTCACTCACCCTCATTCACCTCCTACAATACTCTTTCTGTATTTATTCACTATACACAGACATTATATATACGTATTTACATGTTTTGTTCACCATAACTGTACATCTAAGCTTGTATGGTGAGTAAAGGCCACAAAGACGTAGCTACTCACACAGTCAGCTGATCGGCGGCCACCCTCAAGGCCAGACACACTAATATTTGTCCTTCAACAATATTGTTTGTGGTGTTATTACGCTATTCAGTATACACATATTATATATAAGTATCTACCTGTTTTATTCACCATACCTGAACAAATAAGCTGGTATGGTGCCCAAAGACCATAGTGGCCATCAGTAAACACCATGCCAAGACGTGCAGACGACGCTCCTCCCTCACCAAAATGGCGGCTCCCAACCTACTCCTCTCGCTGTTATCACACTCTATACACACGTTATATATAAGTATCTACATTTGTGTTCACCATATCGAACCACTAAGCTGGTATGGTGAGTGCAGTCAATAAATGGTGGCCACACACAGTCAGAAGACGACGCCACAACCCTCCCTCGCACAGCCTTACGCCTCCCTCCATGGAGCACAGCGCTAAATATCGCCACAATCCTGCTATTATCAGAATCCTGGTCAGTTTTATCACAGTCAGGGGGCTTCAGTAATACTATCACTGCTAAATAATAGCAGTATCATTTATATTATGGTATTTGTAGGCGATGCTGTGGTCACAAGCTGAACAGCGGTGCTGTGAGCTCATGCTGCGTGCGCCAGCCTTGGTGGCTTGCTCAGTACTGACGCTGTAATACCCAAGAATGTTGGCCTGGATTTTTTTTCTAGGTGGCATCTGGCAACTATCAGTCGTGGCTGTACTATAGCTGCCCCTATCCCAGGCGGGTTGTTTAAATTATAGCGCTAGACACGAAATCATATATAAATGATGTGCGCGGTTTCGGTTTTGTCACTGATATCATTTATATATGATATGCGCGGTTTGAGGGTTAAAGCTTGATTTGTGCGGGTTTGGCATTGCACAGGTTTTGAAAAAAGAGCACAACTCCCACACAGAACAATGGCTGCCTGTACTACTTTTGCATTATCTTTAGCAGGATGTGTAAAGTTGGCACAATAGCTTAGCTTGTGCTGGTGGATCTTATGTCATTGGATAGCCAGAGTATCATTGTGCATAGTGCTAACTGAATCATTGTTATGCAGCATCATTATACCATAGTCCTTATGGAGATGAATTCCTTAATGCAGAATTTATTGCCTACTACCGTACCAAAATATTAAAAGTTCATGGAGTTGCTGGAACAATATTACGTGTGATAAGCATGCTATTATAAATATACAATATGCTGTAGTTGCTCTCATGTTCTTTGCATACAAAACAGAACACTTCCAGATAGCTCCCATATTTGTCATTCATGAGAAGGTGAGTGAATGCTGGTGGGGGAGAGTGAGCGAGTTTCCTAACCAAATTTTCCCATCCCATTATCACTAGGAAATGTGGCTGCTGGTGCAGCATAGTGTGGTTACTGAGGGGGGTCACTATATACATAATTCCTTAAACTTAGATTTTTTCCTGTAAGTGGAAAGGTAAATTCTAGGGTTTAGCGAGATTATTCTTATTCGGCTGTGGTTTAAATAATTCTATATTACAATTTTTTCTTAATAATCATTTTATTCATATAATTTTGCTATCTTTTATGTTCCCATTGTAGATACAACTGGCAAAGATTCAAGAATATCAGTGCTAGAGGTTTGGATGGAGCATTAATAATTTTGTAATATTGTAACAAGTTCCTCAAGAAATGCATAGTTTAATATACTCTGTTTTTTACAGTGATGGTATGTGCCGTGTATTCACGAATGTTGCAGAACGGCAGGGTGACGCAGAGAGTCAAAAGGAATTTGAAGAGAGTGTTGCCAAGTCTACCATGGCTGTAGGTGATCTCGGAGGTATCAAGAAAAGTGAGCTTCCAGGTAAAGAGATTCTTCTGGCTCCTGGGAAGCGTGACGGACACACAGTGATGGTTCGTGAGGGTGAGAAGGTGAACTGCTATTCTTGGTCAGCCTCGGAACAACAATGGACTGCTGTGGGCGAGGTAGTGGGCGGTGCTGGAGGGTCACAGAGTACCTCTGGCAAAGTGTTGTATGAGGGTAAAGAATATGACTTTGTATTTGATGTTGAGCTTGATGAAGGTAATCGGCTTAAACTGCCTTATAATGCTTGTGAAGACCCATATTTTGCTGCTCAACGTTTTATTCACCATCATGAGTTGCCTCAGGAATTTTTGGATCAAGTAGCAACATTTATTATCAATAATACGAAAGGTATGACTCTAGGAGTGGAAGCTAGTGGTCAGTATACCGATCCATTTACAGGCGGTTCTCGCTACCAGCCGAGTACATCCCTTGGATCGGCTCCTCTTGATACCGACCCTTTCACAGGTAGTGGCCGATATATTCCTGGGTCATCGAGTGGCAGTCTCGGAGAGAATATTCCAACTGGTTCATCAACTCTGGGCGCATTGAGCGTCGCTCCTTCCTCCTCTCATTTCTTTCCCCAGTTAATACCTTTAAAGTTTGAGTCTTGCAATACTACCGGTATGCTCTCAAAATTAACAGAGTGCAATTCCATGTTGAGTCCAGAGAAACAGCTTACTAGCCAAATGCTTGAACAGGTGGTTGGAACTGTGTCAGTAGCCAAAAACTCTGATCCAAAACTTTTGGCTCCCTTGGAAACTGCCTTGCAGTGGCCGGTAGAACAAGTGTGGCCAGCCCTAGATGTGTTAAGGTTGGCATTACAGTCAGAGCACATGCAAAAGGAATGGCTAGTTAAGGAACGTGGATTAGTATTGATTAACCATCTTATTTCTCTCGTTCAACCGCCTTCATCAACTAATGCACAGCTACTTTCCCTTCGTTGTCTGACAAATATGGCTGCCCATGAACCTGGACGTGGTGTGTTATTAATGGCATGGGAACAAGTGGTCCGTGCTGTAGTAGAAATATCGCCATATCCTAACAAAAATATGGAAATTGCAGCAGCAACAGTACTTCTCAATTACAGTGTTATATTAAGCACTGCTGGAAATATAGAAAATCAATGTCAAGTTTTGAGTGGTGCTGGTGCAGTGGCCTTGTGCTCAAAGGAGCCGGAGGCACAATTCCGTGCTCTTGTGGCAATTGGAACTCTGCTGCATCACAGTACTGAATGTCGTTCCCTTGCGGGTTCTCTAGATTTAAAGTCTGTGGTACAAACCTTATCAGGGATTACATCACCTTCTAAAGTTGGGGAGTGTGCTGGACACGTACTGCGGCTTCTTTAGCAGTGAGGAGCTAGTAATGTGTACAATACTTTGTATCGTCTGTAGATGCTCTTTTAATACTGTAATGTCATATTAAAAGATTTGTATTAGCAATGAAATTGCCTTACATACTTGTAAATTTAACTGGTGTATAATTTGAATGTTGTGTTAATATTTAACATAACCACAGAAATTCAGCAATATGATTGTGCTCTTGTAGTGTGCAGCACCTGAAGGCTAGTGTTCATATTTAAAACAAAAACTGTATTGTAATAAATGGAAAATGTATGAAGAAAAATAAAAGCAACAAAATAAATACTTCAAACTATTTATACACTAAATTTCCTTTTGGTTTGATTTATCATGTTTCTAAATATTTGTATTGGTAACTATTGTTGTAATTAGTTACAGGAAAGAACAATGATTGCCGGCACCCCATCTTTGTCACCTGGTTTTGTGTGTGTGTGTGTGTGTGTGTGTGTTTGGGGGGGGGGGAAGAGATCCACCTACCTCTAGGGGCCTTGTCTTATAGCTATTATTATGATAAATGATAATAAATGTTTATTCAGGTAAGGTACATACATACAAGAGATTTTACAAAAATTGATAGATTTATAGATAGAGCTGGTATATACAATGCCTAAAGTCACTATTACGCAAAGCGTTTCAGGCAGGATTATCTGGTGCACTTCTGTATATTTTGAAAAATTCAGTACTAGTACTTAGATTTTTAAACCTTTTTAAGAAATGGGCCTTCCTACTACCCTTTTTAAATAAGTTAGCTTGCTATTTTGATTTATTTGCCAGCAAACATTCCCTCTTGGAAGCAAATTAAGCTAAACAGGCAAATAAGTACTTTTGCATCTTCAGAATCCATGATGATATTTCTCCAGATACTACCATACTTCATTTTCATCCAGATATAATAGTTTCTTCAGTTCCTAACACTGATAAAAATGGTTTTGAGAGCTAGGTATATAATAAGACAATTGCCTGGATTTATGTTTGGGATCGGAAGAGGGGGTCCATTCATAATTATAGTTATTTTAAAATGACAGACTTGACAAAGAATGTAGCTAATAAATATCTTGATTAGTACAAAGCTGAACATAAAAATGGAAATTGAGAAGTAGTAATATACTGTAGCCCTGGATAGGGAGCCGGTCGGCCGAGCGGACAGCACGCTGGACTTGTGATCCTGTGGTCCCGGGTTCGATCCCGGGCGCCGGCGAGAAACAATGGGCAAAGTTTCTTTCACCCTATGCCCCTGTTACTTAGCAGTAAAATAGGTACCTGGGTGTTAGTCAGCTGTCACGGGCTGCTTCCTGGGGGTGGAGGCCTGGTCGAGGACTGGGCCGCGGGGACACTAAAGCCCCAAAATCACCTTGAGATAACCTCGCCACCCTTTCTACCATCACTTCCTAGCTAATGTTAAGAAATCCATTGTCTTTTGGAGCACATGATTCATGTTGCAACCAAAGTCCCTTTTCTCTAAGTGTATATACATTATGTGCACCTTTATGTACCAACATGTATGTTCTTATTGGTAGGGAAAAATAAGTTGTTGGGCCCACCTCTTCACCTATGGGGACTGTCCTACACTACTGTTTCTATGAAAGTTTCGCGAGTATTTATCCAATTGTAGTTGGAGAACTGTGCTTGTGATGTACCAATGTTTGTTTATACTTTATCTTGTACTCAATGAAAGAATGTGAAAGAAAGAAATAGTAGTAGTTCTGTATGGTTGGTCCGTAAAGAAGATACATAATACAAATAGTATTAGGAAAAAAAAATGCCTTATGAACTATGTTGGCACAGAAGAACAGGCATAACTGCTTCAGATTCTCGCTGAACCAAATCAAGTTTTTGTTTGGTTACTGAAACCAGTTCATTCTTCTAAATGGTAAATAAACTAATAATTTATAGTCTTCAAAATTACTGTCAGTAAAATAAATATATAAATATATTCAATTCTTACCCTGCATGATTTGGTTATGCACCCCATACCCATGCCATGACAGATAGTGGAAAGGGATACAGACAATGGGTTCAGGAACTGATAAGATAAAACAGGCAAAAATAAATTATGTATTGGATTTAAATATTTATTGCAAGTTCAATCTTACGACAATCTTATTTAAAAATTCTTTGAATCACTTCTAAGGTGATGAATATGAAATTTTCACACAAAATATACACACCGAGTCTTTAAGAAGCTTGTGTAAAAAAATAGCGTAAATACTGTACCACGCATAACAAACTGTTTACAAAACACATTGCCAGTTACAGCAGTAAAAATTTACTAAAGTTTTCTAAATTCATTTATAAACAAAACTAGAAATATTGCATAACTAGTGCTTTACTATGACTAAAAATTGTACAAAACTAAATTTATAGGAGCAGTTGAGGATTAACCTAATACATTATTGACAATAATAATAATACTATTATTAGCAAAACATTTTAACAAAGCTTCGGATATTGATTCAATGTAATAAACTCATTCGCTACAAAAAATTTAAAAACGTTATACAGTACAAAAATATTTTTGTATTATCTGAAAAAGCTAGTAAAATAATTTTGTAAATGACATTATATTAATTAGTTACTTTAAGAACCACTTAAAAATATTCCAAAGTAACATGTTTATTTTAAATAGTCAACCATTCAGACGTAATACTTTTCTTCAACACTGCCATGGTAGATATACTCAAAACCTGGCTGCTGACATATACTGCATTATCTTTATGTCAATGTACATGTATAAGCAGTATGTGTGTATTTATATTCCTACTGTATATATATATATATATATTTACACATACATTATATACAGTACAGTACGTATGCATTACTTTTATTAAAATATCTACAAGCAAAAATACTGCATTATAAAAGAAAAATGGTAGATTTAAGAATCTGTGAATTCTGATACTGTACTGAGAAATTTAATAGTCTAGGATTACAAATATTAACATTTTGTATGTCATTTCCCTAATGACAGGAAAATAGCAATGAGGGAAGAGAAAAATACACTATGAAAGAATACATAAATGGCAGTATATAAAGAAAAAGCTAAAGTGGCATTGCAAACGGACAAGACTGTGTGTGTGTTTGTGTGATAAAAATGCATAAATGAAATTGTACGATGAATGAGCAAAACAAAAATGAGATAAAACTAACAATCAACAGAGTGAAAAGCAGTACGTGTGTTTGAGAGCATAAACTTTTGTGATCAGTATGGTATATGGCTTTTGAGCATTTTGCAAGAGTAACTTTTTCAAAGTTACAAACCATCCAGCAGTTTATTTCAATATTAATTTTTGTTGTATACTGAATTCTCTATTCATGTATTAATACACTGTACAGTACTGTTATGCAGTGCAATTTACAATCCATTGAATTAGATCTTCATGTGTTTGTTTCCCCATTCATTTTTGTGCAAGCAATTTCTTCACTACTCTGTTTAGCAATATAGTCAGTTTTGTTGTCCACATTACTCTCTTGTGGACCATAAACTACCAACGTCATATGGTTATCAAAACAGTCATCTCCATGGGTGTGCATTTCATCTAAACAGTTGAATGCCCGACCACAGCATGGACATTCATCAATAGAAGACCGAATGGAACGCTTCAGTTTCTGTGGAAAAAAATTAAATATTGATATATATATACACTGAATAATGTATGTATATCACGAAAATAAACACGTGATTAAAAATGTGACAGTGTCAGACCACGGAGGAAAAATGAAACGGGAATTTCCTTAAGTACTTTCATATTCTGACACTGTCACACTGAATAATGTATATACCATATAGTATATTTTAATATTAGTATATTTTAGTAGTATTTTTTTTTCTTTTTAAAGTTTCATTAAGAGCAGGGCAAGTTATGCTTTACCCTGCTCTGCTCTGCTCGTTTCAACTTGGGTCTAAGGCTACAAGTACAGGACTGAATATATACGAAACTAAGCAAGATGAAAACATGCAATAGAAGGAAGGGTGATGTGCTCTGATAACTTGCTCAGTATGGAAATTATTCAACTGGAAAGTTAATACAATTAAACAAATTAACACCAATGTCTACACTAGCAATAGATAGTCACTGTTATGAAATAGATCCTAAATGTTGTATAGCTGCCACCCATCAGGGATAAAGTCACAATCACCACTCCATATATCACACAAAACAGATGGTCATTTACAAAGTAGATGAACACACTGAATGATATCTTGGTAAGAAATTTGAAATGCAACAATGATACAAATATTGTTAATAAATACAATATTATATTATATAAACAAATATTTAATCTACTTATACATGTACCAAACCCTTTGAAGAGAACCAATATACAGTGGAACCATGAGTGACGAGCGGCTCCAGTTACGAGCATTTTGAGTAACGAGCAAGCCACTCGCAAAAAATATGTCTTGACTGATGAGCTTTTGCTTGATTAACGAGCGTTCCCGCTGGTTCTCGGACACCTCCGACGAGTTTTGTTGTTTTGCAAGACGAATTTTTCACATGACAAGCTCGGTGCTGGCAAGAATGTATCTACAATATACCTGTACAGGGATTATCTTTTATTTTCAAAATGAGATTATTCTAATAACCTACCTCTAATAAATTGGTTCCTTTAGCATTAAAAACAGCTATTACTGCAAAAATTGGGATTGGTACAATGGAGAGAGCAGCAATCACCCAGCCAAGAGCAATAGCCCAATCTGGATAGCTGTATTCTCCTTTGTTATACGTTGGTCGCTTGTAGTCCACCATTGAAAATATCCAGATGGCCTGTTTATATATAAAAACAAGATAAATATAAAATCTTGATTCTTAATAAATTGATCAAGTAAATTATATCACATATCAAAAATATATTTTGAAGTAAATTATGTTCAATTTTTGTTTAGAGTTTTATTGAGTTAAGAATCTTGATATAGTGTATTTGCATATGACATATTTGTTAAAACAGTTACTTTAAAATAATTTTATACACGAAGTCCACATATTCAAGACTTACCAAGATCAACATTGGTGCAGCAAAGTACCAACAAAATCGAAAGTACCTAGACGGCAAACGGCCCGTCATTTCTCGTACATTTCTTGCTAGCCGATCTGCACCATAAAACCATACAATGGCTGCCACTTCAAAGAAGGCCAGGTACATTAACGACACTGCTGCAGCGTAGTAGTCAATCAGTTGGAAAAAATATATGCCACCCTGAGAGATAAAATAAAATGATTACATCTGATGGTTTGGAACCCGCTGACATTGATAACCTGTGCATTTACATTATTTATGCTTCCTGTATAAGTTATGCAGATTCAGAATGCAAGACATTGACGAGATGTCAAGCTCATACAGAAGCTCCCATCTCTGATAAAATGGAAAACACACACGCAGCATTCCACACCGAGCTCAAATGGATGGAATAAATGTCATGACATAACTCAATTGCTGTACTACATAGGAAACCCATAATTACTTACTTTATTCTTACTTTGAATGAAAAAATTGAACAACGACTTTGCTTATGAAACAAATTTTTCTGAAAAATTAAAAATGTGTTACATTCCTTTCTTTCACTTTCATATACAAAACCAGTAATGTATACAGTGTGTATCTTTTTTGTCCTATTGGTGGCACATTCCCGAAAGGCAACAACTCACCCCTACAATAGTTTAGTTGTCTAATGTTTACCTAGTAGTTACATACCTATATGCCATAAATATTATACATTAAAGTGTTACCTTCTAAATTACTGACAAACATTTCTTGGTTTTTATACAATGTTCCTCAACAACAGAATGAATTTACACAGTCATAATAAACCATATTTACAGGATTCAATAAATTCAGGGAAATGAATAAGTTGGCACATTTATGTGTGGAAATAATACTAAGACAGGCAGAAAAAATGCTCTCCCACCAATCATTAATTGCTTTGGTAATATTCATTCAGTGTTGTCACTGGCCAATATATTGTTCTATACTCTTCGACTATACTGAACTGAAAGGACTTTCAAAATTTACAATTATTTTTTAAGTCATTTTTTCCTACTGTAGTACAGTATTTGATTGTTACCATCAGAATAGGCTAGTTTACTGTGCACTTCATAGTCATCACGTGGGTCTTCCTTGCACTAATTTGTTCTTGGAGAGATTGTTTTTTTTAATATGTTGACCAGACCACACACTAGAAGGTGAAGGGACGATGACATTTCAAGACAATCGACTTGAGAATGGTCCAGGATGGACCGAAATGTCGTCGTCCCTTCACCTTCTAGTGTGTGGTCTGGTCAACATATCTTAGCCACGTTATTGTGACTCATCGCCTGCATTGTTTTTTTAGACATTTTAAAAACTTTGTGAAGTTACTGACTTCTGTTTAAATGCCACCTACTGTACCCTCAACCCTATTTACCCAAAATAAATATAGCCTTTAAGAGCCATAATTTTGAAGTTGTATATTTTACAACGCAAAACATATCCACTATTGACCTATGTCAAGGGAGCCGGTCGGCCGAGCGGACAGCACACTGGACTTGTGATCCTGTGGTCCTGGGTTTGATCCCAGGCGCCGGCGAGAAACAATGGGCAGAGTTTCTTTCACCCTATGCCCCTGTTACCTAGCAGTAAATAGGTACCTGGGTGTTAGTCAGCTGTCACGGGCTGCTTCCTGGGGGTGGAGACCTGGTCGAGGACCGGGCCGCGCGGACACTAAAAAGCCCCGAAATCATCTCAAGATAACCTCAAGATGTCAGTCTTAATCTGGCTACTCTTCTGTCAAATAGAATTTCTCTGTTGATAACTTACTTGCATGACATTGGGAAGGCCAAAGAAGAAAGATACGAGGCAGACAACCAACACCAAGACTTCGTGATGCCTAAGGTATTTCTGAATCCATTTTGGGAAACCATCCTGAAGAGATGTGATGATGACCTAAAAAACAACCACCCAAATTCATGCTTTAACGCAAGATTTCACTTCTGAAATGCAGCCTTCAAAGACATTAAACTCATTGTGTTACAGTATTTCTATTGTATTTAGGTATTTATGAATCATCCTAGAATACAACAGATTATAAATGCAAAAAATATTAACTTGGTTCTAAAAAAACAGGGAACAGCTTAATTGATTGTTTTGCATAAGGAATTTAAAGCATCAGCAAAGATTGAGCTGATTAGTGATAAACAGATACACACAGTAAACTGACCTCAACTGTTGCAAACTGTGAGTCAAGGCCTAAAATAAGAAGCATCATGAAGAACAAAATCGCCCAAAGATTGGCATATGGCATCTTGGCCAGAGCTTGTGGATACACCATGAACACTAGTCCAGGACCTGTAAAGAACATGATTATATTTGTGGAGAACTTAATATATTCTGCAATGTTAATAACAGTCATTTTTAGGAATTAAGAATATTAAATGCATCAATAACAATAAAGAAATATTATTTGTACCCAGCTGTTCCTTGAGGAATAGTGACAATTCAGAACATTCCAGTCCTTCCTAAATCTTAAATTCCCTATTACCATTTGCTCCCTGGGTTGCAGTCCAACTACTTGGGCTGGATGGTAGAGCAACGGTCTCGCTTCATGCAGGACGGCATTCAATCCCCAACCGTCCAAGTAGTTGGACACAATTCCTCCCCCGTCCCATCACAAATCCTTATCCTGACCCCTTCCCAGTGCTATATAGTCGTAATGGCTTGGCACTTTCCCCCTGATAGTTCCCTTCCCTTCCCTGGGTTGCATTAACAATGAAGGCAACAAATATACACTGACCAACCTGACTGGTTCCAGTAACCTAAGTCCAGTAACCTTAGACTTAGTCTAAGAACCTTAGACTTAGTCTAAGAACCTTAGACTTAGTCTAAGAACCTTAGACTTAGTCTAAGAACCTTAGACTTAGTCTAAGAACCTTAGACTTAGTCTAAGAACCTTAGACTTAGTCTAAGAACCTTAGACTTAGTCTAAGAACCTTAGACTTAGTCTAAGAACCTTAGACTTAGTCTAAGAACCTTAGACTTAGTCTAAGAACCTTAGACTTAGTCTAAGAACCTTAGACTTAGTCTAAGAACCTTAGACTTAGTCTAAGAACCTTAGACTTAGTCTAAGAACCTTAGTTCATTTCATAACCTTAGTTCACCATAACATTTAAGAAATGCAGACAGACAATATAACTCCAACAATAATATAAATATGGAGATTGACTGCAGTGAATATTTTATGCAAAATCAGAATCAAGACCACCACCAAAGGGGTAAACACTATACAGTAGTTTGAAATAATTGTGCTAAAGAATAAGTGACCCGTACCAAAACTTAGATGTGAGGATTTATTTAACAATTCGTGTGTCTCAAACACAAGCCAGGAGCAACACTTCATCTTCAAAGATACTGAGCTGCTTATCATAGAAGAAGACATTAGGAAACTGTGTAGAATCAAACTCAATAAAATAAAATTCAACACTGTTGCCATTATATCTAAATGAGCATAGCATAGTAAAGTATTTTAAAACTATAAATTTTAACAACATCCTCCCATTATTTGCTTTCTCCTCCTCCTGTTTCTTCACAGCGGATGCCTCCGTTTACATAGCAGTAAATATATACGTACCTGGGAGTTACGTGACTGTCCTGAGACTAGTGGGACCTCAACAAGCCTAACAGGCATCCTGTCCCAGACTATGGGAAATCATACTTAGAATATTCAAATCATTCCTCCACAAAACATTACCACCAATACTTATTATAAACTTTGGGACACATACATGATACAGAGTAAATGGTAAAATGACAAAAAAAGCTTGACTACAGTGTGTGCACATTGAGAAAACCATCTTCTTGAGGTTATCTCGAGATGATTTCGGGGCTTTAGTGTCCCCGCGGCCAGGTCCTCGACCAGGCCTCCACCCCAAGGAAGCTGACAGCTGACTAACACCCAGGTACCTATTTTACTGCTAGGTAACAGGGGCATAGGGTGAAAGAAACTCTGCCCATTGTTTCTCGCCAGCGCCCGGGACCACAGGATCATAAGTACAGCGTGCTGTCCGCTCGGCCGACCGGCTCCCTTACTGAAGTGTGTGTGATGAGAGGTGTGATAGGAACCTTTGAAGATGAAGTGTTGCTTCAGGTTTATGTGTGAGACACAAGAATTGTTAAATAAAAAATATGAAGCTCTTATGGAGAAAAGAAAATGTAGAGAGGAGGAAGAATGGTGGCTAGGAAAAGGGGAATGTTCAATGCTGAAGACAATATTAGGAGTACCAGTAGATGGAGAAAATACTTTGAAAATCTAATAAGTGATGAAAGAGGCATTCAATACTGAAGACGATATTAGGAGTACCTGTAGATGGAGAAAATACTTTAAAAATCTAATGAAAGTGATAAAAGAGGTGTTCAATTTGAACATAAATCGATTTGATGACGAGAGATGAGTGCATAATCCGATGGTGATGGCAGTGATGGTTCAATCTTTAACAAAAGTCTAGTTACCTTCCGCAACAACATCATCGATCTCTTTCCCTTGTTCCAGTGCAATATTGCCGAGTGTAGAGAAGACGATCATGCCAGCCAACAATGATGTGAATGCATTAACGAGACTGATGATCCAGGTGTCCACTACTATGTTGTTATTGAACTTGTTGTAAGATGAAAATGCTATCATTGATCCAAAGGCAATGCCTATACTGTTGAAATTCTGAGCAGCTGCATTTACCCACACCTAATGTGAAGAAATATTAATGAACTTTTGGTATTAATACATAAATGAGCACATAAAAAGTGCTCAGTTTATTAAGTGAAAGAACTTTTTCAGTGAAAAAATTCCCAAATACAAAATATGGTTCAGGAACCAGAAACAATTGCCTTAAGTACTGATTGGCTTAAGTACATCTTTGCTATGGTCCATGATTGTCTAGCAATTTTTTGTATTATTTTGTTTGGTCACAAGAAACATGATAGTAGATGATAATGGGGGACCAATGATCATGATATGTAGAACTTAACCAGTCAGCCAAATGCTAATACTGTTCTGTACATGATAACATATATCTTATTACATTTTGTAGACAATCCTCTAAGACTCAAGTGGTAGTACTGTACAGTTGTTAAAATAGTAAATTAACTCATTCCAAATTATGTTTAGCACACTGAAGGGTCATTAAGTAAGACATACTGTACATTACATCACCCTTATTGTAGGAGTCAAAATTTGACAATACACAAACAAATTATTTTAGTTTTACTCAACTAAAAATTAGATTTTGATGTAGATTTGTTATTACATGGCACACAAACAAAACACTATATACAGTATAGCACAGTATTTTTATGTAACCCAAAACAGTAGAAAGAACAACAAATTGACCCCAGAGGGGAAGGGAAAGTGTGTCTTTTTGCACTCGACTGAAATCCTGGTGAAGCAAATATGGTTAGCCCAATAGTTCATTTAGAGTAAAGACCCCACACACACACACACACACACTAACAACAAATAACTGCTCTATACTGTACTGAACTATGTAATATTTTCTGTGAAAAAAAACTAATATAAAGAAGATAGGCAACTTCCATAAAAAATGCTTCTATACAGCAATGAGAGAAAAATATTAAAGCAATATTGTCAAATAAAACTATATTTTTCAAGAAGTTTCCAGTATTCCATCCTACACTACCCATGCTGTAAACAGTAGCACTTTGATAAACAAAAAATTATCATTTATCATTTAATCATCTGAAGCTCGTACCAATGAAGATACAACTTTCGCTTCCTTTAAATGTCATTAACTGAAGTAAATAGAGTATAATAAGCATTAACATTAACTTATAATACCTGAGCTTTCAGTAGAAGCTCCCATCGAGGTCCAAAGAAGTATTGAAGACCTTTGTTGGCACCCGGTAGTGTCAATGCTCGCCAGAGGAATGCACCGATCAGCAAGTACGGAACAGTTGCTGTCACATATACCACCTATAAACATCACCGTAAATTCCAGTTCATTCTCTGTCATATATTGTACAGTAATAATAATAAATGATGATGATGATGATGATAATAATAATAATAATAATAATAATAATAATAATAATAATAATAATAATAATAATAAATCATCATCAGAGAGTAATCACACTAATATGATGTGTCAATGAGAAAATTGTGGGAACATACGAACACCCACCGCATAGGTTCAAACCCTCATCACGGCTCCTACGGATTTCCTCAGCAGTAATAATAATAATAATGTTTAATATTTCTGCATTGTCTCACTCAGTTGCTTCCTTAGGCATAACACTGCTGGTCCCCTGAATGGTATAACCCAGACAGGGCAGGGAAACATCACGCAGTGGCATAACTGATGTCTTTTAAAACTTCTCTTGTCAGGTCATACTGTTGCAAGAGAGATGCAAGTGAGTAGCCCATTTATATAAAATGTCCATCCAAGTCCTGCCAAGCTACATGCTTGCTGGCCTGACCAATAGATATCGAAAATCATCACCAGAGGACAGCACCAACACAAAAAAAGGGGGGTTCACAAACTCAACCCTATTAACATTCTACCATACGCAGGCGATGAGTCACAATAACATGGCTGAAGAATGTTGACCAAACCACACACTAGAAGGTGAAGGGACGATGACATTTCGGTCCGTCCTGGACCATTCTCAAGTCGAATGACCATTCTCAAGACAATCGACTTGAGAATGGTCCAGGACGGACCGAAACGTCGTCGTCCCTTCACCTTTTAGTGTGTGGTTTGATCAACATTCTACCATTATACCAGACTGGTTCCTGTATACAATTCAACCAGGAAGAGAAGAAAACACTTCAATTAATCAACTTGTGCTTATTCTTAGAAAATGTTTATTATCAAAGTCTGAGTATGTGCATAAATGTTCATTATGTTGTGCATTGGGATTGTGAAATTAGTGGACATTTCTCGTATGCATTTATACACAATAATTTACTGCCTGGTTCAGTTGTGTAGCAGATGATGTACTCTACCCTCAAGTTCACTACCAGAAAGCTTTAGATACAGTCCCATACAAGACTACATGGGGATAAAAGGACAAAAGACTCGCTGGAAGGATGTTAAACAACCGTGGACCTCTAAATGTTCATACAGTGTTCTCTGAGCCTATGACACCCCTGCTCTTCACTGCCCCAATTCTGCATTCTCTTCCATATCTTTCACTCCAGTATGTTCATATATTACTGTGTAGATTTGGTACCTGGCCCTCCATTTTCCACGTGTATATTATTTTATATCTCTCTTGTCTCTTTTCACACCGCCCAAACATAATGAGATCTCTCACTATATAAAAGATCCTGAGAAAAGTAGACATAGCAGACAATGGAAGGTTATTTAAATCAAAAGGAGGTTGATGAAGGTGATATCAGTGGAAACTGGACATGCATCGTGGATAGGAACGAGAGCCAGGGCCCATTTGGTTTTGAGTTAATTGTGCTGACAACTGTCCTACAGAAGTTTATGGATCACAGCAAGACATGAATGTAAAGATGCCACGAACCACCTCATCAAAAACAGTAGTTTGAAATAACATCTTGAGGTTATCTTGAGATGATTTTGGGGCTTTAGTGTCCCCGCGGCCTGGTCCTCGACCAGGACTCCACCCCCAGGAAGCAGCCCATGACAGCTGACTAACACTCAGGTACCTATTTTACTGCTAGGTAACAGGGGCATAGGGCGAAAGAAACTCTGCCCATTGTTTCTCGCTGGCGCCCGGGATCGAACCCGGGACCACAGGATCACAAGTCCAGTGTGCTGTCCGCTCGGCCGACCGTCTCCTATGCTGGGAATAGATATATTGATGTTGTTATATCCTCAAATTTAAGGATATATGGATAACTTATGGATATAATTTATGGATAACAAATTGTAGATATGTAAAGCAATCTTAAGTTATACTCACACGACCTGAAGATTTGACAGACTTCCAGAGTGAGAAGTAGACAAGAAGCCATGCGAGAAACAATGCCACTAGCAACTCGATCCTCATGGACCCCATCTCATTAATTCCGTCACTCTTTTGTAGAACTACTTCACTGTAAGTTATAAACATTATGTAAAGAAAATTCAGAATATGAACATTTAACGCATCTTTTGAAAAATTAGAACAACAGTATTAAAAACTTACAACACAAACCTACACTACAGAAACAAAATATTACACAACATATGATACATAAATTCAAAATACTACAGTACAGTGTAAAGCTAAATACTAACTCAAAAAACTCTTCAGTTGCAGACTTAGTTCCATTTGGTGCCTCAACCCCCGGGCCATAATCATCAAAGCAGTTTACAGCCCACGTAGAGTTGCAATTACTCCACGGCAATTCGGCATAAAAGGATTGCACAAGATAGAATATTGCCCATGCAATGATGACGTTATAGTATGTACACAGCATGAAGGATATCACCACACTTCCTACTCCAGCACCTGCAAAGACACGGCTTCAATTGACTTCTTGTATCATATGGTCACTCCCTTGATAGGACTGACTCCTTGTACACCATCAACCTAAACTTGCATATTCTGCTTCCTAATATACTGTAGTATGATCCATCACTGCCTTATGCAGATTCATTGTAATAATTGTGACTTGTCGAAAAAGTTCATCCGTCATAGTAAATAATCTATCACTGGTGTATATAATGATCCCGCAGATCAAATGATCAATTAATTAACACATCATATTACCGTACCGAATATGTTTTCATTACAACCTACCTACTACTACTACTACTAATAATAATAATAATAATAATAAATACAGTAATAATCATAATAATAAACAATTATAAACAATAATAATTACAGTAAATAATAATAATAATAATAGAGAAATCACACTAATGTGAAGAATCAACAAGAAAATCCGTAGGAGCCGTGATGAGAATGCGAACCTATGCGTTGCGTATTCCTATGTCATGGCCTAGTTGTCTGGGGGTGTGTGCCTGGGAATACCCAACGCATAGATTCGAATCCTCTTCACGGCTCCTACAGATTTTCTCAATAACAACAATAATTAAATAAATAAATAAATAAATAATAATTACAGTTAATGATAATACAGTATGTAATAATAATACTGTACCTGTAATGTAATATTTTACATTACAGGTACAGTTACACAATCTGTAAAATATTACAGATTGTGTTTACAATGCTGTATGTATGAAATCCCAATCTTCTTAAGCAAAAATAAAGTACCTGTACTGTACCTGTAAATACAGTATAAACCTCAAAAAATGGCCTAATTGGTTTCAAACCCACTGTGAACAGTATCTTTTTGTAGATCTGCCTTATCCTTGTTAGCTATCCGATCTAACTCGTCAAAATGTGTCACGGAAGATTTTTCTCAAGATTCTTTGCCACCAGAACTCACTCTTTCCTGGCAATGTACTCTAAAACTTGTACTTTCTGCTAATTCCAACACAAAACATTTTAGTTAGTTTCTTCACATCCCAGCCGTCATTATCTCTATGAAACCAGGTAGCCTTTTCATGCAATTAAAATCCTATTTACCTTTGACTTGGTCTTTGCCAGACCACTTATGTTGGTCGACATCTTTTCTGCTCAAACATAATGAAAAAGAAACATGCATGAAAATCTTTGAGTAACAAGAGGTAACACCGCACTAGAGAGAGAAAGGCAGAACTTGACCTCATCACACCGGAGAAGAGAAAAGGAACAAGGAGAGGAAATGATAATGACATACAAGATCCTAAGGGGAATTAACAAAGAAGAAAAAGAAGCAATATTCAAAGGGAGAAAGAGTAGTTCTTGGGCCATAGTTTGAAACTACGTATAGGGGAATCAAGTGAGCAACAGAGATAAAAAAAAAAAAATCCTCAGTTTAAGTTGTAAATTTAAGTGGAATTTAGGTGGTTACATTAAAAATGGTGGAAGCAAAAAACAATTGTATTAAAACTACTAACAGTTATAAAGGAAAGATCTAGGAGCTGACATTCGACCCTGAAACCACATTTAGTTAAGTATATCTAGGTGGGTACTCTCACCTATTTGTGCCCCTTATTTGTGTTAACAGGATCAAGCTTCACCAATTGGACTCTGCCTTTCCAATCATTAGTCAGAGTCATTGCAGTAGATGATTGGAAAGGTGGGGTACAAAAGCTGAAGCTCATTGCTGCAGGTATAAACAAAGACAAAGATATTGCTGAACATGCGAGCACACATACATGTCTAACCTTAAATACACACATTAGCAGCATTATCTCAGACATTATAACAACCTTTGAATAGAGGGCATATTTTCTCCAGTGCAGCCACGGGTCCCCTTCGTGTGTACTGGCCCACAGTCAACTCCATCAGCAGTAGGGGGATGCCACAGATGAACAGCATGATGAAGTATGGGATGAGAAATGCACCTGTTGAGAAACTTTCAGTCACTACCCGGAAACTTGCATCACTATACAATACTTGTGCTGCATTTATAATATTGTATTCACAGGGCCGGATTGCCCAATAGGCCAAGTAGGCAATGGCCTACCAACACTATTTTGTACCATAAAAATGGACAAATATTAAAAATTACTTTATCACACTGCTCTATTATTTTTGTATGTAATTCCTGTACTGTACACATCATTTTCTGGAAAAAGGAACTGAAATTGTATCGGTATTGAAATATGGCCTCTGCAAAACTATACATAATATAACCTGCATATAATATTTATATGTACAATATAACTTTGATTATTAATGATTACATATTATGATATAAGCTGTCTACATGTATATGTTCAGCCTTTGAACAGCCACATTGACAAGAGGGTTTAGGGAGGGGGGGGGTGGCCTACAGTCCAAAAATGGTTAGATCCAGCCCTGTATATGGGTACTGTATATACAATAATCATAACTCACTCAATATATATGTGCATGCTTGCAAGTATGGTTTTTTATATAATTCTAAAGGTTTAGAATTTAAATGTGATTAGTCTTAATTATGAAACACAAGAACATTAGTTATATATATACACGAAGAAATCACACTAACGTGATATGCATCAATGAGAAAATCAATAGGAGCAATGAGATAACGCAAACTAACAATTAAGAGTACTCTCAGCTGTCCACTTTACCCCTGTACCATGACATGGTATAAGCTATACAACCTGGGATTCTACAGAATCCACAGGAAGTCTATTGGCTGCTACTGTCAAGCCGGTACAAGTTTTACACACAACCCCTCATGCAATCTTGTGTAGATATACATCACATTAGCATGATTTCTTTGTGTATCTGAAACTAGAGCACACAGTTGGTGAACTACTTTACCTACACAAGACTGCACAGAGGGGGTATATGGAAAAACCTTGTACTGGCTTCAGTACAAGCCTCTCAACCTGGACTCTTTAATTAGTTATCCAAAAAATTAAATTTAGCAACAATTAAAAAGGAGAATAGACTATTACTGACCGCCACCGCTCTTGTAGCATAGGTAAGGGAAGCGCCAGAGGTTGCCCAGGCCGACAGCCGAGCCCACACAGGCCAGGACGAACTGGGCCTTGTTGCCCCAGGTCTGACGAGCCTCCAGGCCCTTGGAGCGTCTTGGATCATCCTGCCAGCCCCTGCATCACACACATCAATGTTAACATTATAATCCTGCACCACAACGTTAAAACAACAATCCTGCTTCTCACACCACAACGTTAAAACAACAATCCTGACTCTCACACCTCAACGTTAACATTATAATCCTGCATCACACACCTCAATGTTAACATTATAATCCTGCATCACACACCTCAATGTTAACACAATAATCCTACACCACACACCTCAATGTTAACACAATAATCCTACACCACACACCTCAATGTTAACACAATAATCCTACACCACACACCTCAATATTAACACAATAATCCTACACCACACACCTCAATGTTAACACAATAATCCTACATCACACACTTCAATGTTAACACAATAATCCTACACCACACACCTCAATATTAACACAATAATCCTACACCACACACCTCAATGTTCACACAATAATCCTACATCACACACCTCAATGTTAACACAATAATCCTACACCACACACCTCAATGTTCACACAATAATCCTACACCACACACCTCAATGTTAACACAATAATCCTACACCACACACCTCAATGTTAACACAATAATCCTACATCACACACATCAATGTTAACACAATAATCCTACACCACACACCTCAATATTAACACAATAATCCTACACCACACACCTCAATGTTCACACAATAATCCTACACCACACACCTCAATATTAACACAATAATCCTACACCACACACCTCAATGTTAACACAATAATCCTACACCACACACCTCAATGTTAACACAATAATCCTACACCACACACCTCAATGTTAACACAATAATCCTACACCACACACCTCAATGTTAACACAATAATCCTACACCACACACCTCAATGTTAACACAATAATCCTACACCACACACCTCAATGTTAACACAATAATCCTACACCACACACCTCAATGTTAACACAATAATCCTACACCACACACCTCAATGTTAACACAATAATCCTACACCACACACCTCAATGTTAACACAATAATCCTACACCACACACCTCAATGTTCACACAATAATCCTACATCACACACTTCAATGTTAACACAATAATCCTACATCACACACCTCAATATTAACACAATAATCCTACACCACACACCTCAATGTTCACACAATAATCCTACACCACACACCTCAATGTTCACACAATAATCCTACACCACACACCTCAATATTAACACAATAATCCTACACCACACACCTCAATGTTAACACAATAATCCTACACCACACACCTCAATATTAACACAATAATCCTACACCACACACCTCAATGTTAACACAATAATCCTACACTCATTATTATTACATTATTAGTCGGTAATATCATGCAAGAGACAATTCATAAAATTTATATACAATATAAAATAAATAATGCACGCATTAAAAAAAAGAAAAAACATGCAGGCAAAAGAAATAAAACAAAATTATTATTCGTAATATTATCTTTGTTGCATGAATTCAGTATTCCCAAAGTTCAGGGCATGACACGAATGCTGGGATAATTATACCAGCGATTGCCTGTAGCTATGAGAAGTTAAATGAAGTTTTAGTGTACAATGGTGGCTATTGTCCCACGTGCCTTTTATATTTATCTATGTTCTAATTCCATCTCTTTACCACCTCCACTGAATAACTTAGAATTACCTTGTTCCCCGTCTCAGTTGTTTAAGATTCAGATACTGGGATGTTAAAAATGTCCCAAGTAGCACGGGCTATGGCGAGCCCGTAGTTAACTTACCTGGCACAGGAGCGGGGCAAGTAGCACGGGCTATGGTGAGCCCGTAGTTAACTTACCTGGCACAGGAGCGGGGCTGTAATTGCTCATCTCAGCTGTGTTTCCAGCCTATATAGTCTGGAATCAGGCTTAATGCTTTTCCCTTTGATAATGCCTCCTCCTCCGGTTTATAATTATTTTGGCTTGTATCTACCTTTCCTCATCCATAAAACAGGCTACATATATCCATTTCATAAAAATATGGCATCTCAGTATGTTATCATATCACCCCTGGTTCTTCTCATTTTCTAGCGAGTAGGCGAGTTATCTTAATTTCTCTTCATAACTCGTATAGTCTCAAGAAAGTTCTAGGCCTTCTCAAATTTTGTTCTTGTGCTTTACAATGTGATGTAAATTTGCATTGTAAATTTACAATTTACAATCCGCGCTGGTGATAATATTCTAAATATGGCCTGACATATGCTAGGCATGTTCTGAACGATTCATAGCTTAACCATCTAAATATCTTTACGCTTGCAAATGTTGACAAAATGTTTCTGATTTAATATGCAAATTTCGGGGTTGACATGAATATTCAGGTGGTGATACATTTCCCTTCCCTCAATCCTCGCGTGAACACTCAAATAAAAAAATAATGTCGAGCCATCCAGAGAATGCCGAGGTCTGAATATTGAGCCAGATGCGTGTGTGTGCGAGGCATTTCAATATGAAGTGGGTGGCAATTTACGGGTGACCTTGCAGCAAGTAAATCACCCACTACCACCACCTTGCATACAAAACCTGCGCTCCTTCGTACATATCTGAGCACTAGGTCGACATTTAAACGCAAGATGTTAACCCCTCTGATCGAGCGAGCTGTGATTCATATTTCCTGATTGCGAGCAGTCGAGTCTAAAAGCCTGATTGCCAGCCTACCAACCAGGCCTGCTTAGAGACCGGGCCATGGAGACATTGGTCCCAGGAACCGGCACAAGGTTCTGTTTTTATCAATTTAAGTGAAGACCACCAACTCTATTAGTCTGAAGGTATGGAGAAGTGATTTGTGGTAGCACCACATGCCTTTCTTCCTCCATTTCCTGAGGACGTCTTAACGATTTTCAACTGAAGCACTTGTCTTCTTAGTATTTATGACTTCTATTTTAATGTCCTCAAATTTGTTCACTTTATAACATTTTAAAGGTCACACTAAGATCAGTCCTGTCAAAGTCTTGTTAGAGTTGTTAGTCACGAGGTCCTCAGCCTTTGAAAATTAACCTAAATTGGGTTTGATTTTGTCGGTCTGCTTTGTCGCTTAAAGTTGTCCATTGCAGCTGTGTCTTTTTGTAAATGAGGTCTCCATGCTGGGATACACAAGTCCTGACCGAGCCATATATGGGTGTTATGGGGATCTCATGAGAGAGACCACTCTCATTTTCGAAGATCTGATTCATTATTCCTAGTTTTATGAGCCTATTTTTTTTTTTAATTGCCACCTCTCCTACCTGATGAACAGCTTCTAACAATTAGTTTTTTTTCAATCTGCTACACGGTAGGGTTCTTATGGACTTCTGACCATTTGTAGAGTTCAAGATATAATTGTGCAAGTCCGCATGTCTTTTTCACTTCTTACTTTCCGGCAGATCTTTGATGTTGTTCATAATGGTGTTATCTATGCCATTGATGAATAATTGAACATCTAAAAATAATTGGCTCTACAATGGAACTTTGCGGTACTTCCTTCACAACAAATTTCCAGTTTGATTCTTTTCCATTTACAACGACTATTCCTTTATAATATGTTTGAACTATGATTTTATTAATTTCAATATTTTATCATTGATTCTGTGTACTTGTAGTTTCTGGGCGTGTCTTTCGTGTGCTTCCTTGCCTAAACCTTTAATTAAGAGACGTTCATGTACACTACATTTAATTAAATTGTGTGTGACTGATTACTGTTTTCAGAATAGTGATCAGCTTCATTAACCAGATTTAGTTTTTGGATTTTTTTTTACAAAAATCGTATTATGATACTGTTACAAGATTGTATTGGGACGAATTCTTTCCTCAATGCTCTTAGTGAGGTTAGGTTGATTGGTCTGCAATTTTCTGTACCCCTTCTGTTTTTTTTAAATTAGGAATGATGTTTGCATATTTCAGAGAGATTAATGGATGTTTTCACTACGTTTTTTAAATGTTTCTTTTAACTGATTTAATTTACACGATGGCTACATTCAACACTTATTGTAAGTAGAAAAAAGTGCAGTGAAGTGCTGACAAGCTTGTACGATAAGAACTAGGTTAACAAAAGCCTCATTACACACGTCAGTAATAATACAGTTACTAATGCATTCACAAATTAAAACAAACATGTCAAACTGAACGATAAATAATAGTAAAAAAAAGCCACTATAAGTAAACAAATAATTTTAGCAAGCTACCACAAATGTAGTGCATTTTGCCTGTTCACTGTGTGAACTAAACGACATCAAACAAAATCTAAACAGCCCATCAGGAACAGATAGACCAAAACACTGGAAGTGAACATAAAATGTAGCAGTGCAGAGTCTGCGGTGGCTGGATAAAGGGGAGTGTGTGTGTGTGTCGTGGTAACCGCCTGCCTACCTTCCTGTCTGCTGACACAACACCCCCTGCTCAGCTTGATGCTTGTCTGCTTCTTCCTCCTCCTCCTGCCCATCATCTCGTTCCTGCTGCAGCTGCTCTTTCTCTTCCTCCTCGTGTTGGCTACTGTGCCGTTTTCTCTTCTGGGATTCCAGACACATGATAGCAGGTCCAGTCACTCCTCACACTCCACTGGGGGGTAGAAATAGCCTACGCTATTCTATCCCTTTGAGATGTATTTTTTCTTGTCTCAATAAACATACTTGAACCCAACATGCACTGAGCCAATGTGTATCCACAGAAAATTCTTGCACAGCTTTAAATAAAGTTCCTTTGCTAATTTAGGCCAAATTAAATATGTGGGGCTTTTTCTATGTCTGTTCAATTAAAATGGGCTGGCATTTTTTGGGTCGTATTAGGCTATTCTCTTGGTGAACTAGATGTTGTTCTGGAGTACTTTGGCTTTGTCTTGGCATGTTGTATGAGCTTAGCTAGTGCCCTGCAGACTGTATTCTTGAGTGCATACAACCCTGGTATCTTGGCACTGGCTTTTGTACTACTAACGTTTCAAGAGGAGGCAAAAGGGAACGAGTGAGTGAGTGTGTAATTACCTAAGTGTAGTTACAGGATGAGAGCTACGCTCGTGGTGTCCCGTCTTCCCAGCACTCTGTCATATAACGCTTTGAAACTACTGACGGTCTTGGCCTCCACCACCTTCTCACCGTGTGTGTGTGTGTGTGTGTGTGTGTGTGTGTGTGTGTGTGTGTGTGTGTGTGTGTGTGTGTGTGTGTGTGTGTGTGTGTGTGTGTGTGTGTGTGTGTGTGTGTGTGTGTGTGTGTGTGTGTGTGTGTGTGTGTGTGTGTGTGTGTGTGTGTTTCTCTCTCTCTCTCGCTATGTGTGTGCGTGCATGCGCACTTGCTGTTGTTCTTAATTCCTGTTACTGACACTACACCTGCACAGTCAGTACATCTCACACACACACACCATCTTTCTCGCCATACCCGTTGCCACTGTTACGTAAGCTCTGCTATACAAGCACCAGGCTCATCTCACATCTGAACAGCCATGTATAATAAGAGTCCAGAAACGGATAATTTAATTAAGACAAATTCAGAGCCCTTCAAATAAATTAAATATTCCACCGAGTGCACTAACTCTTAAGTTTTATTATATTAAATGCACGAGAAATCACAGTTTTTAGCAATAAGTATAAATATGTATTGTATAATTTGTTCACAAAAATGTAAATAAAGTTAGTTTTAGCCTCATCATTTAAACTGAGAAGCGTTTGTGTACAAGTTGGCTTAATCCTTGGTCTGCTAACGTCGCCTATAAGCGTTCTTCGCTAGCCTGACATAATGTATTAACTAAGTATATAAAACGGTGAGGTAGTGACAATGACTATAATTTAGTCTGCCAATAAAATCATAAAACTAACAAGAACATATGTAGCGATACTGCCATATCTAATTGATTTATTTACAGTGCAACTGAATTCAGCAGTTTAAGGGTTAAAATGATTGGACATGTGTATAAAGCACTGGATATATGTTGTTATGGAGCAAGCCAGGAGGAGCCATTGCTTTGTGGATAGATATTAGTTCTCTAATATCTCACAGATATTAGAGAACGCGCTGGTGTTTATGAAAGAGAACCCTGAGTAGTACTGTGCAATATTTGATTTCTAACAGCCTCAAGAAAAATGTAATTAGGTTATAGTAACCGATGAAGCCAGGTTATGGTGATCATCTTTATAGCTGGATTCTTAGCGTTGATACGTGTGCAAGACATTTTGCTGGAGTTGACAGGTGTAAAATAAATCTTCGCTGTTAGTAGCTGACTTGGGAGCCTCCTTAACGGATATCGTTTGATAGCTTAAGATACAATTTTGCTAATATTGCTGTTTGATGTACCTAAGTACCGTGACTAGTTATGATTAGGAGTACACTATGTACATAAGGTAGTGGCGACAGACCCACACCGATATGAAAGCTCTCTGGTGGTACTCTGCCAGTTCTGCTGACACAGGCCTACAGAGCAGCTTGAGGTATTATGTAATGTGATATTATGCAGCTTCAGGTGTGGCAATTTCATTGATATTGGTGGGCACACTGTAGGTAACTGGACTCGCACATCCGCCGAGTTCATAGTAACAGATGGCCATATCCATTACTAGCACTGGAATGTGTGTAATGCAACTATGTTTGACCCTTAAAGGGTCTGTAAGGCTTCTTTCTAGCTTGACAATGAGGATACTTCAGAGGTTGCTGCCGGTTTGGAATGGTTCTTCTTAGTAAATCATTGCTGGCTTGAATTTTCACAAGACTCAATGGCTGTTTACAAACAAAAAACAATCTTAATTAGAGGAGCAATGTTAAGTAATTCACAAGTTTTCAGTGCATACATTAATGTTCAAAATACACAAAATTGAGAAAATATTGAAGCCATACTTAGGCACTAAACACCCTGGACATCCCACCACACACACCACCGTAAGAACCTTCAACATTTTCTATAGATATATCGCACTCTTACGATTTCATTATGCACCAAAGCAATGCGTAAAATGGCGATGGAACTCTCACTGAGGATAAACACATCTTTCAAGTTTTCATAAAAGCGAGATAATGGATAAACAAAACAATGGACGCTCGCTCGAACGGAACCCGCTTCTCTGAAAAGTCGAATGTCATCCATGATTTCCGATGGTAAAGTTTTGCTGACAATGGTTCCATCACACATTATTGGCAAATTACTAATAAAACAGGCACGAATATTCGTGGACCGGAATTTTCGATATACGAGGACATAACTAATAACCATAAGGAATTCTCAAGATGTTACAAAATTAGATATTACAAAATCAGACTACTTAACGCATCATGCCCCTGGACTCAGGGCATAACATGTGTGTTGCATTTCTGCTTATCAATTGCTACTCTAAGTCATTTCATCAACAAAAATCTAAATGGCTTCTTGAAATGACCACCGGGGCACTAACTAATGTAATAGAAACCTTACTTTATACCATATATAAAAGTTTTCGAAGCTTTACACACGTAGACTCCCACAAAATATAGCATGGGAATCGATAGACTTCCTCCCCCCCTTCCCCCTAAAAAAATATGCATTCCCCATACTCGAGATAACCTAATACCACTTTTGCCTTAGAATAGTATGCACATTCGTAATTTAAATTGCTAGGACTCAAGAAATACAGAAGAATGATAAAAATATAGTAAAATTATCCCAAAATATAGCATCAACCAAGAACTACGTGATGATAAGGTTGTTCAATCAGGCTGTCTTTACAGCTAGTCTGTACAGCTTTGTGTGGATATTTATATATGGGTGTGTGGGGGGGGGGGGGGGGTAGTAAACGAGTATTGATGGGGGGGACTATCAGGAGAAAGCGCCAAGGCATTACGACTTTATAGCTCTGTGAAGGGGTCAGGATAATGATTTGGGATGGGACGGGTGGAAGGAATGGTGCCCAGCCACATGGACGGTCGGGGATTGAACGCCGACCTGCATGAAGCGAGACCGTCGCTCTACCGTCCAGCCCAAGTAGTTGGGGGGGGGGGGGTGGAAGTGTTGGTTGTACTATGATTTTTTTAATTGCCAGTTGATACCTGGTTGATGGGGTTCTGCGAGTTCTTCTACTCCCCAAGCCCGGCCCGAGGCCAGGCTTGACTTGTGAGAGTTTGGTCCACCAGGCTGTTGCTTGGAGCGGCCCGCAGGCCCACATACCCAGTTCTCGTTCTATATCTCTAAGAACAAGACATGATTCAACGTAAACACACTAGTTATCATCAAAGTACATAGCCCAACAGCACGAGGGAAAGAAATATTATAATCCTAAGTAATGCATAACTGACGTAAATAGGACAAGATATTTTAAAGAAATCGTACGGAAACTAAAGCAAAGTTGCACTACGGCTACTGTGTTGAAATATCAATAGCAGTTATACCTTTTGCTCAAACTGTGTGTATTTTAACTTCATGTAAATGAATCGACTTGAGAATGGTCCAGGACGGACCGAAACGTCGTCCCTTCACCTTCTAGTGTGTGGTCTGGTCAACATATTTCAGCCACGTTATTGTGACTCATCATCTGCCTGTGTATTTTAAGTTTGAAATCAAGACGAGGCGTTCTCGATGACCAGGAAATGTATATATAAATTATATGATAAGGTGGATACCTACCACAATCCAGGGCTACCCTGGATAACTACCACAACCCAGCACTGTGACGATAGACAGGGTTATCAAGACCAGGGAGAGCGCGCCAGGCCGAATTGTGGTGGTGGAAGTTTGAGATGTCAATATTGATGTCAATATGTCAGGGCACCGGCGGCTGTGGAGATATTGATAAGTGTACATGTTTGCCATGTATTCTCGGTCTCGTGATTTGACAAGTGTTTAATATGTACCTTTGACTTAACCATAAGTGTACGAACCTATAGATCAGGGGCCAGATTCACGAAAGCACTTACGCAAGCAGTTACGAACGTGTACATCTTTCCTCAATCTTTGACGGCTTTGGTTACATTTATTAAGCAGTTTACAAGCATAAAAACTTGCCAATCAACTGTTGTTATTGTTATAAACAGCCTCCTGGTGCTTCGGAGCTCATTAACTGTTTAATAATTGTAAACAAAGCCGCCAAAGATTGAGGAAAGATGTTCAGATTCGTAAGTGCTTGCGTAAGTGCTTTCGTGAATTTGGCCCCAGACCTCCAGAACTAAGAGAGATGAGTTACGAGGAAAAGCTACGCGAATGATGACAATTGTTCAAGGAGACATGATTACCATATGCAAAATTCTAAGGAAAAATTGATACGGTAAATAAAAACAGATTATTTAACACGGGTGGGGCTTGCACAAGGTGGAAACTGAGTATCCAAATAAACCTCAGTCATAAGAACTTTTTCAGTATCGTAGTTAATAAATGAAATGTACTTGGAAGTGATGTAGTGGCTGACGCCACACACAGTTTCAAATGTAGATATGATGGAGCCCAATAGGCTCAGGAACTGTACACCAGTTGATTAACAGGACCAAAGATCCCAACCTCAACCCCGCAAGCACAACTAGACGAGTATCTACATGGCTAGTAGGAGGTGTATGAAGAACTAGACCTCACTCACTCCTAGACACTGGTAGGTAGGCGAGTACTAACACATCAAACAAAACATGTCTACGGGGCAAGTAACAAAATCAGTAGACAGACATTGTCATATGGGGGTGCATACTAAACTATTACTCACAGGATGAGTATGGGGTGCACACTAAACTATTACTCACAGGATGAGTATGGGGTGCACACTAAACTATTACTCACAGGATGAGTATGGGGTGCACACTAAACTATTACTCACAGGATGAGTATGGGGTGCACACTAAACTGCTGCTCACAGGATGAGTATGGGGTGCACACTAAACTGCTGCTCACAGGATGAGTATGGGGTGCATACTAAACTGCTGCTCACAGGATGAGTATGGAGTGCACACTAAACTGCTGCTCACAGGATGAGTAAGGAGTGCACACTAAACTGCTGCTCACAGGATGAGTAAGGAGTGCACACTAAACTGCTGCTCACAGGATGAGTATGGGGTGCACACTAAACTGCTGCTCACAGGATGAGTAAGGAGTGCACACTAAACTGCTGCTCACAGGATGAGTAAGGAGTGCACACTAAACTGCTGCTCACAGGATGAGTAAGGAGTGCACACTAAACTGCTGCTCACAGGATGAGTATGGGGTGCACACTAAACTGCTGCTCACAGGATGAGTAAGGAGTGCACACTAAACTGCTGCTCACAGGATGAGTAAGGAGTGCACACTAAACTACTCCTCACAGGATGATTATGAGGTGCACACTAAACTACCGCTCACAGGATGAGTATGGGGTGCACAATAAACTACTGCTCACAGGATGAGTATGGGGTGCACACTAAACTACTGCTCACAGGATGAGTATGGGATGTGCACACTAAACAACTGTTCACAGGATGAGTATGGGGTGCACCATAAACTACTGCTCACAGGATGAGTATGGAGTGCATAATAAACTACTGCTCACAGGATTAATCGAAACCGAACCTCTTTGACTCAGGGAGCGACCATATTGAAGAGCCTAAACTCTAAACAAACCATCTAAATTTAGACGGTGTCATCTAAAAACAAGATGACACCATCACCAGTTTGGACGGACACCAACTGCGATAAAGTGTGAGGACCACACGGTAAAGAAACTTGCTTAATTGGTAGATAGTTTATAGCCAATGGGTGGCTTCGGGACACGTGTGTGAGCTAGGAGGAGTTTGACAAAAGAGGAAAGGAGGGCTGGGTGAGAGTTTGACAAGAGGAAAGGGCTTGTTGGGGAGGCTTGATTGAAGAATGGGGCGTCTTGAGAATGGGGAAAAAGAGAAGGGATATGGTCAGAAGGTATGGCCGTGGACAGTACTTACAGCAGCAACAGCAGCAGCCGGTGGTGGACAAGGAGTGGCTCACGTGTTCCACGCACACCATACTTATCCCAGCCCCCCCACACACACACACCCAGCCTCCCAGACAGCAAGCACTTGGCGCACGCAGACGCGCATACCCTTCCCACGCCCCTCAAGTCGATCATGAACACCATGCAAGCAAGTCCGTCACCCTGAGCAGAACACACAGTATCCCCACACTACAAGTGATCATCCTGTGATGCTCTCACATACAGATATGTCTACACAATATGATAGAGCCCAGTAGGCTCGAGAATCTGTACACCAGTCGATTGACAGTTGAGAGGCGGGACCAAAGAGGCAAAGCTCAACCCACGCAAGCACAAATAGGTGACAGGATTCTGCCAATACCAGCTACACTGGCCTGTCCTTTACCTACACTCGCTGAGACAGTAAACCACCATGCTGGACGGACTTCTGTCACCCACCCGTCTCTACTAACATACAAGGACAAATACAAAAATAAGTACTTTAAATAAAACATTATATTCTCCTCTCACAACCAAACTTTTAACAAAAATTATGCCTGGAATAAAGACACTAACAAAACCCATTGCTAAAGGTATACATCAACAACAATAACTGAACAGAACAATTCAGTAACAACTACACAATACACCAGAATACAACCAAACCTGTAAAGTCTCCAACTTTAATAGTCCACATTCATATCAATACAAATAGATAAATTAATAAAAAAAAACTGCGAAAATAAATATATCCCTGTAATTTAAAAGTACAGGGACAAAAATATATGATTTTTTGTATAATTAAAACCAGTATTACAATGGATATAAAAGGCCCTTGTATCATAGGCTCTATTTTCGTCCAGTAACGCAAGCTAATGTAGCCTAGTGTATTCAGGTACTCGCAGGATTCTCACAAAAGCCTACTGGGTGCAAGAATTAGTACGCGTGTTACTTATACTAATCCATTTGCATTTGTGGCGAACTATTTACATACAGGATTTTAATGTGCCAATCCTTGCCCACAACGAAGCCTGCTATGGATGGAGGGAGAAAGTTCCAGGGTAAATATTTCCCACCCACACACTACCAAATTTGGGATAAATTGGGCCGAGTGTTGGAACAATAGAATTTATAACAATATTTTAGACATCTTTTCATCGTTCGCGATAAAGATATATTTCAAATTCCTTAATATTTTGTCCGTATGCCATTAAATAATGATGCAGGGTACGTAGAACATTTTTCCATAGTTTACATTGGTTTTTATTATAGAGGGATTTTGTCAAGCTGTGCGATATCCTGCCCCCACACACACACGAGGGCGGGGCAGTGGTAGCCCGCCCATCTTCCCTACGGAAAGATCAAGTTTGAGGAGCTGTTTACTTGAGACAGTTATAAGCAAGTCCCAGCTGTGTCTGGGTACAAGTGACAGGATGAACAACCCAGCGGGTTTTCTTCCTATTGGGGAGTGTTGTACATGCTGCTATGGCGGTGTGTCCACTCACAAGATGAGTGGCGCTGCCCAATAAACTCGCCCCTTGGGGCTAAATTTAAATCAAGACTTCCACGTCACCCTCCTCGCTTCCCCTCTCCTCCCAGCACGCACCTTAGGCCACCATTCATTATTCTTGACTCCCATCACTTGGGCTGGACGGTAGAGCGACGGTCTCGCTTCACGCAGGTCGGTGTTCAATCCCCGACCGTCCATAAGTGGTTGGGGCACCATTCCTTTCCCCCGTCCCATCCCAAATCCTTATCCTGACCCCCTTCCCAGTGCTATATAGTCGTAATGGCTTGGCGCTCCCCCCCCCCCCCCGAAGAATCGTTAAACGAACTAACTCTCACAAGCCTACAGGAAAGATAAAACACAGGGGACATGATTACAACATAAAAGATCCTGAGGGGAATAGACAAAATCAGCCTCAAAACACACAAGTCGAAGAAATGCAAGGAATTAAAGTACTAGTTCTTGAAGCCACCTCCATCCACAACTTTAAAAGGCCAGGTTTGACAAAGAATTCGAACGGTAGAGTAGTTCAATTATCAGGCAATGGACATAAAGAGCCAAACTTCACCTGCACATGCTCAAACAGAAAACGGGACAGTACATCATTTTCGTGAGCCGATTTCATTTCAAATCACGTCAATTTTTGGCCTTACCGCGCATACGAGCGAAAAGCAATGTTATTTTTAAGAGGACGGGTTGCTCAATGATCTCTTCGGCTACCCCACGCGCCTCTTATCACCCAATTCAATTAAAAAAATAGCAAATAGTTAACGGAGTCTTGGGAGATTCCACAAGGGACGTGCCGCGGCATGCCACACTGGCATGAAGCCCAACCACCTGTGGGGCCAGATTCACCAAGCAGTTACGCAAGCACTTACGAACGTGTACATCTTTCCCCAATTTTTGGCGGCTTTGGTTACATTTATTAATAAACAGTTTACAAGCATGAAAACTTGCCAATCAACTGTTGTTATTGTTATAAACAGCCTCCTGGTGCTTCCGAGCTCATTAACTGTTTAATAATTGTAAACAAAGCCGCCAAAGATTGAGAAAAGATGCACAGGTTCGTAAGTGCTTGCGTAACTGCTTCGTGTAATCCTGTTTTTTTTTTGCGCTACCGCTCACAGGATGAGTATGGGGTGCACAATAAACTAGCCTCCTCCGGCGGCAACAATAAAAAAAATAACTTGTGGTGGTTCCGAGGATCAACATCCCTGAGGCCCGGTCTATGACCAGGCCTCCTGGTTAGTTATCTGGTCAACCAGGCTGTTGGACGCGGCTACCCGCAGCCTAACGCATGAATCAAAGCCTGGTGGATCAGGTATCCTTTATACGCGTTTATCAAGTCCTCTCCTGAACACAGTGAAAGGTCGGCCAATTATGTTCCTTATGTGTATAGAGGGATAGACTCATAGACTTATGTGTATAGAGGCTGTGACTCATACGTCAGGCTGCGAGCAGCCGCGTCGAACAGCCTGGTTGATCAGTCCAGCAACCAGGAGGCCTGGTCGACGACCGGGCCGCGGGGACACTAAAGCCCGGAAGCACCTCAAGGTAACCTCAAGGTAACCTCAAGGGAGATTATTGAGAGGTCTTGGGCCCATGTTGATAGAGCTCTCTCTTAGCGTACCTATTGAACCTGTTTGTCAATAGGCCTATTTTGCACATCCTTCCATGCCTCTTGGTATGTAGGTTATCTTGAGGTTATCTTGAGATGATTTCGGGGCTTTAGTGTCCCCGCGGCCCGGTCCTCGACCAGCCCTCCACCCCCAGGAAGCAGCCCGTGACAGCTGACTAACACCCAGGTACCTATTTTACTGCTAGGTAACAGGGGGCATAGGGTAAAATAAACTCTGCTCATTATTTCTTGCCGGCGCCTGGGATCGAACCCAGGACCACAGGATCACAAGTCCCGCGTGCTGTCCGCTCGGCCGACCGGCTCCCTTTACAGACATTATGAATAGAAAAAACCATCTAATAATTATTGAATGGGGCATATGAAGTTAAAATCAATTGTGTAATATTAATCGAATACTCGCCAATGTTTCATTAATAGTTTCTTATTTTGTTTACTTCGTATTTTAACGAGTCCAAGCACGTGGTCGCTGGCCCGCCAGCACTCGGCAACCCTCAGGATATAAATGCCAGGAGTTGCCAGTACCCAGAGCCAGCACTGTGGCCCCATGTCAACTATGAAATTGAAATAAGTTTATTGAGGTCAAATACACACAAAGGGATGAGGTAGCTCAAGCTATTCTCACCCCGTTCAGTACATCGTGTTAATACATACATAGACACACATCACAAACAATAAACATATTACCGAACATTCTGAGAGATAAACATATACATTTCCAACAAAAGTTTCCAACCGAGTCATTGCCGAGTACAGGAAGACTGTGTGTGTGTGTGTGTGTGTGTGTGTGTGTGTGTGTGTGTGTGTGTGTGTGTGTGTGTGTGTGTGTGTGTGTGTGTGTGTGTGTGTGTGTGTGTTCAAACCTTTTGGCATAAATACTAAACAAAAGGGTGTTGTTGTCAACACAAATCCGTATGTTTGGTAGGTTGTCATGCATTGTCATGGCAATTATCCTTGACATTTCTTCTTGGCACACACACACACACACACACACACACACACACACACACACACACACACACACACACACACACACACACACACACACACACACCCAACCTCCACCCACTAACCCCCCCCCCCTTCTCCCCCCACTACACACACACGTAGCTAACTTATAAGCAGAGCCCCCACACACCCAACCCACACACCCACCCAACCCACACACCCACCCAACCCACACACCACAATAAGAGCATGCATGTTGATGTTAACATAAGTTAACAAAACTAGTGAAGGAGCCAAGACTGTCAAGTATGGGGGGTGTTTCGAGACAGGTTTGGACAACATGTATACACATACATGGTCTGTGAGATGAGGAAGCTCCAACTGCCAGTGTGGACAAGGAGGTTATCTTGAGGTTATCTTGAGATGATTTCGGGGCTTTTTATTGTCCCCGCGGCCCGGTCCTCGACCAGGTCTCCACCCCCAGGAAGCAGCCCGTGACAGCTGACTAACACCCAGGTACCTATTTTACTGCTAGATAACAGGGGCATAGGGTGAAAGAAACTCTTTGTACTCGCCTAGTTGTGCTTGCGGGGGGTTGAGCTTTGGCTCTTTGGTCCCACCTCTCTACCGTCAATTGGGGTTGAGGCTGGTATTAAGAGACCACAGCCCCAACGCCCAGACCCAGGATTTGCCAGGCATTCACACAACCACTTACGAAGCCTGTACATCTTTCCTTAATCATGACAGCTTTGTTTACATTTAATAAATGATTTATGAGCTCGGAAGCACTACGAGGCTGTTTATAACAATAATAATCTTGGGTTTTAGTGTCCAAGCTCGTAAACTGTGTAAATATATGTAATCAAAGGCGCCATGAGCAAGGAAAGATCTACAGGTTTTGTAAGTGGTAGCGTAAATGCGTGTTGAATCCCAGTCCAGTCGTTGCCAACACACACACACACACACACACACACACACACACACACACACACACACACACACACAAGGGGACACAGGTGGAAACTGAGTACCCAAATGAGCCACAGAGACATTAGAAAGAACTTTTTCAGTGTCAGAGTAGTTAATAAATGGAATGCATTAGGAAGTAATGTGGTGGAGGCTGACTCCATACACAGTTTCAAATGTAGATATGACAGAGCCCAATAAGCTCAGGAATCTGTACATCAGTTGATTGACGGTTGAGAGGCGAGACCAAAGAGCCAGAGCTCAACCCCCGCAAACACAACTAGTTGAGTACACAAAAGAAGGCTGGTCCTAGAGCAAAGAGAAAAGAACTGCGAGGAAAGTCCTGACTTACAATTTGAGCCGTAATCTCTTACCAGTCAAGTGTTTGTAATTGGATAACAAGTCCACAGAATCACCTCATCTGGCTTAATCTACCGCCTCTACGAGCAAAGTCAACTAGGTCAGTGGTGGTTCCATTTGAGGGGGTCAAGATAAGGTCACAAGCGCGGAACCGACGTTATCATACTAGCGTTATCTATCTTTTTAGACAATTAGCACATCAGTGTACACACGTCCCGCTGATAGCCCACCAGTCCTGTACATCTTGAGGTTATCTTGAGGTTATCTTGAGATGATTTCGGGGGCTTAGCGTCCCCGGCCGTACATGATCTCACAATACATATATTACTTCCCCCAAAAGAGCCGCCACTTAATATATCTATCTACACAGCGTTTCAGTGTCTAATATAGTGCTTCCTCGACTTTTCGGAACTCGCGGTCATATTTTCCAATGCTCGAAAATAGGGTCACACTTTCAAATTTGAAAAATGTCTAATCGGGGTATTCATTACATGCTAATTCTCGATGGTTCGGATATATTAGTATTCAGAATTTGGGTTCAGCGACACATCTGAAAACATCTAATGTCCAGGAGCCAGATTCACGAAGCAGTTACGCAAGTACTTACGAACCTGGGGCCAGATTCACGAAGCAGTTACGCAAGTACTTACGAACCTGGGGCCAGATTCACGAAGCAGTTACGCAAGTACTTACGAACCTGGGGCCAGATTCACGAAGCAGTTACGCAAAAACTTACGAACGTGTACATCTTTCCTCAATCTTTAACGGCTTTGGTTACATTTATTAAACAGTTTACAAGCATGAAAACTTGCCAGTCAACTGTTGTTATTGTTATAAACAGCCTCCTGGTGCTTCGGAGCTCATTAACTGTTTAATAATTGTAAACAAAGCCGCCAAAGATTGAGGAAAGATGTTCAGATTCGTAAGTGCTTGCGTAAGTGCTTTCGTGAATTTGGCCCCAGACCTCCAGAACTAAGAGAGATGAGTTACGAGGAAAAGCTACGCGAATGATGACAATTGTTCAAGGAGACATGATTACCATATGCAAAATTCTAAGGAAAAATTGATACGGTAAGTCAGCCTCCACCACATCACTGCCTAATGCATTCCATTGGTTAACTGCTCTGACACTGAAAAAGTTCTTTCTTGAGTCCCTGTTGCTCATTTGGGTACTCAGTTTCTACCTGTGTCCCCTTATTCGCGTACCACCCGTGTTAAGCATTTTATCTATCTACCCTGTCAATTCTTCTGACAATTTTGCAGATAGTGATCATGTCTTCCCTAACTCTCCCGTCTACCAGCGACGTTAGGTGCATTTCACGCAGCCTTTCCTCGTAACTCATGCCTCTTAGTTCTGGGACTAGCCTAGTGGCATACCTCTGCATTTTTTCCAATTTCATCTTGTGCTTGACAAGGTACGGGCTCCATGCTGGGGCCGCATACTCCAGGATTGGTCTTACATACGTGGTATACAAGGTTCCTGAAGGGTTAAATGAACAAATCCATAAGGGCCGCGACGAGGATTCGAACCTGCGCCCGGGAGCATCCCAGACACTGCCTTAATCGACTGAGCTACGACAGGGTTAAAAAGAGTTAACCCTGTCGTAGCTCAGTCGATTAAGGCAGTGTCTGGGATGCTCCCGGACGTAGGTTCGAATCCTCGTCACGGCCCTTGTGGATTTGTTCATTTGATGTATCACGTTAGTGTGATTTCTGTGTGTTCCTGAAGGCAGGCACACGAACGTACGTACGTACGTGTGTGTGTGTGTGTGTTTACTATTTGTACCTGCAGGATCGAGCTACTAGTCTTGGCACCCCGCCTTCCTAACCCCCAGTTGTCCGAGGTAGCGACGTCACCCTAACCTGTCCTAGGCCGAAATAATCAACCCAGGACCTAAATAACCCCTCCTAGGCGGCCTATACGCCAAACGTAGGCCTAATTTACTACAAATCTGTGCTATACCAACCCTAGGAAATGTTATAGTTTGCTCATTCCCTTGTTTGTCGTGCTAGTTACAATAGTACAAAACAAACTTGTTTGGGTACACTAGTTCAATTTTGTACGCTCGACCCTTAGTTCCTGTAAGTACTATTTAGCACTTACAGTAAGTGCTAAATAGTACTTACTGTAAGTACTATTTAGTACTTACTGTAAGTAGTAAGTAATCATCCATTTTTTGGGTGAAAGATTGGGATATGTAAATGAAAAATGGCCGAAATAAACTTTGCCCCCAAGTAAAATTTCAGAAATATTTGGTGGCGATATTGTGAATGGCTTGAGGGGATTCTATGGGGGGATTGTGGGGGGGGGAGGGGAATGGTAGGGGGTGGGGGAAGGAAGGAATTATCAGGGGGACAGCGCCAAGCCATTACGACTATACAGCACTGGAAAGGGGGTCAGGATAAGGATTTGGGATGGGACGGCGGATGGAAGGAATGGTGCCCAACCACTTGTAGACGGTCGGGGGATTGGACGCCGACCTGCATGAAGCGAGACCGTCGCTCTACCGTCCACCCCAAGTGTCTGGGCAGGGATGAGGGGGGGGGGGAGTGACAATGGTGTTGGGAGGCCACACTCAACCACCCCCCCCCCCTCCAAATCACGTGCTCCAGCACTCATTCATCATGAGTCAACCACCAACACACACATCCATCATGAGTGAGCCACCAACACTCACGCTATCCTTGCTCGTGTTCTCTCCAGCACGCACACCACGCCACACACACGCACCTAGAATATGAGAAAATCACTAGGAGCCTTGAGAAAGATTCGAACCCGTTCACTTGGTACTCCCAAGCTAGCGCCCTTGAAGTAGATACTTCAAAGTCGGTTCTGAGGGGTTCTTCAACTCCCGCCACCCAAGCCTGGCTCCACCGCTGCTCTACCTATTCATTGTAGCCGGTCGGCCGAGCGGACAGCACGCTGGACTTGTGATCCTGTGGTCCCGGGGTCGATCCCGGGCCCCAGCGAGAAACAATGGGCAGAGTTTCTTTCACCCTATGCCCCTATTACTTAGCAGTAAAATAGGTACCTGGGTGTTAGTCAGCAAGGCATGACTTTCCTTGCACACATGTTTAAAACATGTGTGGGTTGCGTGCCTAAAGGAATTTACACGCCATGGCATGCGTATGAATGAGACGCCATGACAAATGGCAAGTGACACGCCATGACACAGCAAGATCGACACACACGACCATGCGTGTCGATTGAAATACCAGGAGTATCCAGGGAGTGAGCCAGATACAGTAGGACAAGTAGGTGTTTCTATAGGTTCTGAAGCCCATAAACTCATTAACCCGCGGGGGTAGAGGTGATAAAGAGTGACTCGGCGCGGGACCCAAGAGCCAAAGCTCAACCCCCAGCAAGCACAACTAGGGGAGTACACAGGGAGGCTGGCTTTATGTAATCATATCCACTATATCCACACGCTCGGAGAGTGTAGTGTTGGGGGCTGTGTTGAAGGGTTAGGATTACCTTGCTCTACTTGGTGAACAGAGTCATCAGGTGAAAGGAAACGTGCCGAACCATTTCCGGCAAGCCCGGGATAGAGCCCAGGGTGCTCAATTGTAACTAGAGAACATAACCACTGTACTACAGAGCCAATTAAAACAAAAACTGAAAATTAACAATCTCTGAATAATACCCATCCCGGATGAACAAATTCACAAGGGCCGTGACGAGGATTCGAACCTGCGTCCGAGAGCATCCCAGACACTGCCTTAATCGACTGAGCTACGACAGGGTAAAAGGGTTGAAACCGAAAAGGGTTGAAACCGAAAAGGGTTGAAACCGAAAAGGGTTGAAACCGAAAAGGGTTGAAACCGAAAAGGGTTGAAACCGAAAAGGGTTGAAACCGAAAAGGGTTGAAACCGAAAAGGGTTGAAACCGAAAAGGGTTGAAACCCATCCCAGATCCTTATCCTGACCCCTTCCAAGTGATATATAGTCGTAATGGCTTGGCGCTCCCTCCTCACAGTTCCCTTCTTTAAATGTATAATTTATTACCGTAACACAGTGTATAATCCTGATTGGCGAACAGAATTATGCAAGTATGTCCTCCAGCTCCGGGATTTTTGTTGTTAGAGAACTTCATTTTCTATTGCCAGCCTTTAATATAAGGGACACTTTAGTAAACAGCTCAACTACCTCATTACATAAGGCCATACAACTATTCACTGAGATAAATGTGGCCTGATAGCTTAAAGCAATACTGATCTTTGAATAATAACACATTCTTAACTTTATCTAATTCTGTTTATATATATTCTAAGGAGGTGGTAAGGTAATTATCAGGGAAAAGAGGGTAAGGATAAGGATTTGGGGTGGGACGGGGGGGGGGGGGAAGGAATGGTGTTCAACCACTTGTGGACGGTCGGGGGATTGAACGCCGACCTGCATGAAGGGAAATCGTCGCTCTACCGTCCTGCCCAAGTGGTTGGACATTCTAAGGAGGGGGTCACAGACAATAGTAACTTACAAAACAAACTTGCAACTTGAAAGGGGCGTCTCTCGTAGTTTATTTTTTTACCACAGACGTGGCCATATATTTATACAATACTAACCAACATTTAAGGGTCTATATGCTGGTTTAAGGGTCTATATGCTGGTTTAAGGGTCTATATGCTGGTTTAAGGGTCTATATGCTGGTTTAAGGGTCTATATGCTGGTTTAAGGGTCTATATGCTGGTTTAAGGGTCTATATGCTGGTTTAAGGGTCTATATGCTGGTTTAAGGGTCTATATGCTGGTTTAAGGGTCTATATGCTGGTTTAAGGGTCTATATGCTGGTTTAAGGGTCTATATGCTGGTTTAAGGGTCTATATGCTGGTTTAAGGGTCTATATGCTGGTTTAAGGGTCTATATGCTGGTTTAAGGGTCTATATGCTGGTTTAAGGGTCTATATGCTGGTTTAAGGGTCTATATGCTGGTTTAAGGGTCTATATGCTGGTTTAAGGGTCTATATGCTGGTTTAAGGGTCTATATGCTGGTTTAAGGGTCTATATGCTGGTTTAAGGGTCTATATGCTGGTTTAAGGGTCTATATGCTGGTTTAAGGGTCTATATGCTGGTTTAAGGGTCTATATGCTGGTTTAAGGGTCTATATGCTGGTTTAAGGGTCTATATGCTGGTTTAAGGGTCTATATGCTGGTTTAAGGGTCTATATGCTGGTTTAAGGGTCTATATGCTGGTTTAAGGGTCTATATGCTGGTTTAAGGGTCTATATGCTGGTTTAAGGGTCTATATGCTGGTTTAAGGGTCTATATGCTGGTTTAAGGGTCTATATGCTGGTTTAAGGGTCTATATGCTGGTTTAAGGGTCTATATGCTGGTTTAAGGGTCTATATGCTGGTTTAAGGGTCTATATGCTGGTTTAAGGGTCTATATGCTGGTTTAAGGGTCTATATGCTGGTTTAAGGGTCTATATGCTGGTTTAAGGGTCTATATGCTGGTTTAAGGGTCTATATGCTGGTTTAAGGGTCTATATGCTGGTTTAAGGGTCTATATGCTGGTTTAAGGGTCTATATGCTGGTTTAAGGGTCTATATGCTGGTTTAAGGGTCTATATGCTGGTTTAAGGGTCTATATGCTGGTTTAAGGGTCCCGGTATTTCAGTCGGGTTCATTCTCTACCCCCAATCGTAGAGAATTCCTGGTTCGAATCCCAGACGGGACTGAAATGGTTGGGCGCATTTCCTATCACCTAATGCACCTGTTCACCTAGCAGTAAGCAGGTTCTCTTGATTTACTCAACTTGTTGTGGGGTGGCATCCTGGAGGGGGTCAGTAATTTGCCCTTGAGAGGAGAGGGAGCTCAATATATGCCTAACGTGTATGAATACACTCTGGCTACCTGTCCCCCGACACAATGAATTATAATTAAATAAATTTTCATCTGTCCTACGTAAACAATCAATTAGCAATCAGTTAGCAATCAGTTCTCCAGGCCATATTATAAAGCAGTGGATTATCACAGAATAAAACTGGATATGATAAACCGTTGCGAGGTCAGGTTGTTACCAATCACTGATCGTCATTAACTACTATAATAACCACTTTGACTGCTAAGAGCATCATCAATACAATGATTAGTACGACACCTTCCTCTACCGTCCATCACAGGAAGCTAAATACTAAATCCATCACAGCCTCAATATGGAACTTCTCACAGTCTCCATTAAATATAAACAGGAGCATGCTTAATATAGATGGTGTAGCCGGTGAAAGTCATGAACGCACACAGTCCTAATAGTGCCACTTAAGACCGGATATGGTAAGGGATAACATGGATTCACTCTTGCAGCTTATGCCACAGGAGTGTGGACCAAACTCTCACAAGTCAAGCCTGGCCTCGGGCCGGGCTTGGGGAGTAGAAGAACTCCCAGAACCCCATCAACCAGGTATCAACCACAGGTAGGGTGTCCCTGGTCCTGACCCAAGTAACTTGGGTCAGGGCCTGACATTGGGGGAACCCCCCCCCCACAACCACTACAATTTGTAATTTACTAGTGAATGCATTAATGTATTGGCGCAGACTAGGTTTCCCATTCTCAACCAATAACTGTGGTGGTGGTGTCGCCAACACGCACCGCTAGGTTAGGAATGGTTATGCTAATTAAGCTGTGATGGCTTCAATATTTGCAAAACCTGGCGACTGTAATTAAACACGATGGTTATGGATGTGTTAGCAGTTTGTATCTAAGGTCAAAGGCCAGCGATTCCCGACCATGGTTCCGCGAGGCTATGGGGTTCCGCGGGGCAATGGGGTTCCGCGAGGGAATGGGGTTCCGCGGGGCAATGGGGTTCCGCGGGGCAATTACGTTCCGCCACAGCATGCAAAAGCTTAAAAAAAAAGTACAACCTACCATGTTGATAGCATCCCGAAGCTCCATGATTATTTGTACCCGAGACGAATTCTCGATATTACAAATTCTTTACCTCTGCTACCTCCCTTTCGCCCATAATGATTGGCGTCGCCAGCAGCTGTAACCCATACTGTATCCAGCCACTCCTCTTGAGTTGTCACAGCGGACAAAAAATGATGTACTAAGCGAGGACCCTAGCATACAAAATGTGAATATTTGTGAACCGTTATGATTTATAGTATGTCATATTTTGACTGTTGGAGGAATGTGACGTCAAACTGTGATGTATTATTCGAGAGCACAAGTTGTTTACAGCCGTGGAGATCCAATGTTGTTATTGTTCTGTCCACTTTCCTCGGTTACCGTATCACGGTGCTGTAGATCACGGCCCAGATTCACGAAAGCACTTATGCAAGCACTTACGAACGTGTACATCTTTCCTCAATCTTTGACGGCTTTGGTTACATTTATTAAACAGTTTACAAGCATGAAAACTTGCCATTCAACTGTTGTTATTGTTATAAACAGCCTCCTGGTGCTTCGGGGCTCATTAACTGTTTAATAATTGTAAACAAAACCGCCAAACATTGAGAAAAGATGTACAGGCTCGTAAGTGCTTGCGTAATTGTTTCGTGAATCTGGCCCCAGGCAACTAACCCCCCCCCCATCAAATGGCGAACACTGTTTTTAAACACCATAAAGTTGTAAACAAAAAAATGTTATTCAACGCGTTCGTATTTTGTAGTGCGCAGTGGCCGAAGCCAGGCTGCTGCTTCTTGTTTTAGATTCAGCTACTGGGAACACAAGTTCAAAGCAGAACGGGCTATGGCGAGCCCGTAGTGGACTTGGGGCCAGATTCACGAAAGCGCTTACGAACCTGTTCATCTTTTCTCAATCTTTGGCGGCTTTGTTTACAATTATTAAACAGTTAATGAGCTCCGAAGCACCAGGAGGCTGTTTATAACAATAACAACAGTTGAATGGCAAGTTTTCATGCTTGTAAACTGTTTAATAAATGTAACCAAAGCTGTCAAAAGATTGAAGAAAGATGTACACGTTCGTAAGTGTTTTCGTGAATCTGGCCCTTGGAAGCCAGGCGCCACTCACAGTTAAGGGCATGGGCCTCCATAGTAAAGAAGTGAAAGAGTCATTAAAGAACGGTGTCCCTCAGCTTGCCAACACACTACCATCATTGTACACGCCACAGCTGCCAAAAACTATTCTAGTAATGCTTCATCAACGTCGATTCCTTGTTACATAACGTCATTTTCCCAAATTTGTATATAGTACCATCAGCGATGGGTGTGTCCATGACGTTAGAAAGTAATGCAAATTACCTGTTTCCCTTGTAGACCAGACCACACACTAGAAGGTGAAGGGATTGACGACGTTTCGGTCCGTCCTGGACCATTCTCAAGTCCCTTCTTACATGTGCCAATAATGAACACATTGTGAACCAAAACAAATATAATTCAAATAGTCTTAGTACTAACCATAATACAAAATACACCTACATACCGGTCCTGGCTCGCCAAGCTATGTTCATCGTACTCAACCTGGGAACCTCCATGTTCAACACAAGACACCACACACGCTGCTGGCTCGCCCAACACTTGTTCAGGGGAACAAACACCGTCCATTTCGTCGTTCCCTCCGGTACAGTTCATCTTCAGATCTGAGCAACTGGTGGTGGTGGCAGTTTTTAAGGTGGGCGAGGAATCGTCGCCTGCAACCATCGTGGTCGCCATCTTCTCCAGCACTGACTGGCCGGCCCAGAGCAGCACATAACACTGGTTAATTCAGGCCGCTTACTCTTCAAAACACACGTTGAGTGATAGCATCTTGAAAGAGTTTGATGCACCAACATCATAATGCAATCACGCACACTTTATATAACCTGATTTTCTATTAGGCTACGTATATTTTGCATACGTAGCCTAATATAACCTGATTTTCTATTAGGCTACGTATATTTTGCATACGTAGCCTAATATAACCTGATTTTCTATTAGGCTACGTATATTTTGCATTAACAACTCTTCACTATACCTAAGAAATAGGGTACAAGAACTTATGAAATTGCTTACATCATTAAAGGTAAAATATTACCCCAAATCCTACCCACGTATCCCAAGTTTACCTATCGTGGGTTAGTGCATACACTCCTATAACCTCGCAATACCTACAAATCTCTAGCCTATTATGATAACATGACCCTAACCTACAATCTAACAAGCACTGTTGATATGTGCCTACTACCCTTGAAACTGGCTCGCATACTGGAAGAAAAATCAACACTAGTTCATAAATATAAATGCCTTACCTTAGAGAACATTAGCTTTAACTTGGAACCAATTATGTAAAAAAAACCTTTCTATCCTCTTCCCCCATCCCCCATCCCAAAAGGATAGGACCGAAGTCCATATCCAAACTAGAGCTTACAAGCTATATTTTAAGAATAAAATAGAACATGTGGATAGTACATCAAGGAATCGAAACACGGACTTCAGAAGGGTAAACACAGCCTCACCAGCCTAATATGATAGGAGAGAGTGGAGGTCGGGCTAGATAATGATAGGGTGAGAGAGGGGGCAAGCGGTAAATTGCCCTTTCTGTTTTGTTTGTTCCTGCCAGATGATGATGAGGTGATGATAATGATGATTTAGTTACTTGCGAGTAAAAACTCCGTGCAGCATAGGCTATCGTGAGCTCATTGGCGGCTAGTTCAATTTGCACCTCCATACTCATCCTGTGAGCGGTAGTTTATTGTGCATCTCATACTCATCCTGTGAGCGGCAGTTTATTGTGCATCTCATACTCATCCTGTGAGCGGCAGTTTATTGTGCATCTCATACTCATCCTGTGAGCAGCATTTTATTATTTCATACTCATCCTGTGAGCGGTAGCGAAAAAATGAATTACAGAGGCCACAAAATATCTTAATCAAATCTCAGCAGATATCTTTTTCATTAACAATCACATCTAACCTGCACACCTTACTGGTTATCTTGAGATGGTTTCGGGGCTTTTTAGTGTCCCCGCGGCCCGGTCCTCGACCAGGCCTCCTCCCCCAGGAAGCAGCCCGTGACAGCTGACTAACACCCAGGTACCTATTTTACTGCTAGGTAACAGGGGCATAGGGTAAAAGAAACTCTGCTCATTGTTTCTCGCCGGTGCCTGGGATCGAACCCAAGACCACAGGATCACAAGTCCAGCGTGCTGTCCGCTCGGCCGACCGGCTCTGGTTGAGTTATTGTTAGGTTTGGTTACCTTAATGCAGTCCATTATTCTCAAACTTGTGAAATATAAAATCCGAAAACTATTTGAATATCCACAATTTCAAACGGTAAAAACATTTGAAATTGATCATTTCATTTAAAGAACACCAAATTCTTTAGACCGTTTCAAAGTAAACCAGTTAAGCATAGACTTTTTATGTTTTAAGCCAACGATTTATAATACAATTAAGTTATAACTTGAGAATAGTTTCTTTGTTCAGGACAAAACTTAATTTGCCAGTTTAGAACCATACTACTATTTGAACAGTAATATACTTTCAGACTATCACAAAAATCTAGATAAATATCCAGGTGTTTAACCAGGGCGCTTAGCTGGTCACTGTAATCACTTTTCGCTGACAACAGCCTGACCAAATTTCATGAAAATCTACGGTGTTCGGATTGAAATTTTCACTTTTTGTGACGATTTGGCATGGAATGACACGGAAGAACCGGAGGGAGGGACAGTGTGAGGAGGAAGAGAGAGAAGAGGGGGACGGAGAGAGGGATGGCAGGAGGGATGGACAGATGGAGAGAGGAAGGGAGAGAATGGGAGAGGGAGGTAGAGATTGAGTGAGAGAAAGATAGAATGAGAGAGAATGTGAGAGATAATGGGAGAGAGAATGGGAGAGAGAGAGGGAGAGAGAATGGGGGAGAGAGAGAGAGAGAGAGAGAGAGAGAGAGAGAGAGAGAGAGAGAGAGAGAGAGAGAGAGAGAGAGAGAGAAATAACAGTCAATTTTACGAGCGCCTATGGATTTTAGTACATTTTATGACCCTAGCGGATTAATACACCAAAATACCATACCCTATTCGAGAGAACGGGTTGTTAACACAGCCTGGTTAACCACACCACCAACCGGAAGACCTGGTCAGAGACCGGGCCGCGGGAACATTGATTCTCCGAGACAACGCAAAGTAATAACGAATCACAGCTTTGATCAAGGTAATAAAGCGAAAACACTAACCAAAAGTATGACCATTGCACCTTGAAGCATGATACGAGAACAAGAAGCTCGGATGAGGTTGGTGCCTAACCACTTGGATAATCGGGAATCGAACCCCAACCTTGCAAGAAGCGAGGTCTCGGCCCCACCGACCTGTCCAAGTGGATGGGTCGCAGCTTCAGTCTGTAAACTTTCAACAGCGTATTTTAACACCTCTGGCAGTACGTATCTGTTTGTTTGTTTCGCTACACTACATGAATTTCAGCGTATCGTCCTATGAAGTACATAGAACGACCCTGACGAACGGGTCCTCTAGACGTAATCTTCACTACATGAATCTAAATATAATAAACAAAAATTACGTACACAAAATTCACAAAAAATAATTACAAAATATAAAATAAATAAAATAAATAAATGTTTATTTATTTCAACTTCTAGTGTGTGGTCTGGTCAACAAATAAATGTTTATTTAGGTAAGGTACATACATACAAGAAATTTTTACAAAGATTGGTTGACTTATAGGTAGAGATAGTACATACAATGCCTAAAGCCACTATTACGCAAAGCGTTTCGGGCATAAATATAATAATTACAAAATTATTATTAATTAATTAATAATAATAATTACATAAAACAATAATTACAAAAACGTTTAGCAAGCAAGCAATGCAGAAAACATGATGTTCAGGGTTGAAGTCACTTGGAGGAGCCACCATCTCCCTAAAAGCCAGAACAAAGGGTAGCTTTCACCACCAGGGAGCCTAGCTAGCTGCTGGACTATGTTAACTCATTATCTCCACGCCTCCAAGTTTCAGCCCCGCTCCTGTGCCAGGTAAGTCCATCACGGGCTCACCATAGCCCGTGCTACTTGCAACTTTTAGTTCCCAGTAGCTGAATCTTATACAACATCCACGCCTCACTCACACACTTACGGGCTATTCATGCCCGTGCCACCTCTTGGGTGGCTTAATCTTCATCTTCATCACTCACACAACACAACTACAGCAAATCCAAAAAAGAACAAGCCACTAAAACTCTCTCACTCCCTCAGTCTCCATCCTTTGATTTGATTGTTGCTTTAGTTTATTGTGCACCCCATACTCATCCTGTGAGCGGTAGCGCAAAAAGCATTACAGAGGGGCACAAAAGGTCTTTATCAGACCTCATCTTAGATTATTACATAAACAATTTCATCTATCCTTCACACCTTATAGTTACAATGTCAGCTAGTTACAGAGAAAGTGCTATTTCAGAACTACAAATCTTGAGGTTATCTTGAGATGATTTCGGGGCTTTAGTGTCCCCGCGGCCCGGTCCTCGACCAGGCCTCCACCCCCAGGAAGCAGCCCGTGACAGTTGACTAACACCCAGGTACCTATTTTACTGCTAGGTAACAGGGGCATAGGGTGAAAGAAACTCTGCCCATTGTTTCTCGCCGGCGCCTGGGATCGAACCCGGGACCACAGGATCACAAGTCCAGCGTGCTGTTCGCTCGGCCGACCGGCTCCCAAACATTAACATAACATAGAGACCATAACCCGTGACTAGAATAAACGTCCACAGTTTTAACTAGTTACCACTGTAATTATATGTCCACAATTACAAACGCTAATGTAAAAAATTTGCCAACGTCTGAGTAAGTAAGACCTTTGTTGCCCTTCGTAATTATTTGACGCCACAGCTCACGGGATAAGTATAGGGTGCCCAGTATCCTAGTCGCTGTTGGAGGCAGCCAAAAAATCAAATAAAAAACTATAGCATGTTTCAAAACATGCAAACAGCTAGCCAATTGTCCAAGGGTTTCGTCGATGCCTTCTGAACTTCGTCCATATTACAGTTTGTAAATAATGAAAATCATGTTGATATCAGGAAAGAAAATACAACGGTCGCCAAGCAGGACTCGCTGGTCGGGATGTCTTGAAGGGGTGATAGAGACCACAAGACTGGATTTCCTGCCCTTGCAAGCTTTAATAGCCTCATGCTCGGCTCTATCATTTTAACCCATTACTTCACTGCTGTATCATCGTACACACACACATATACACATTTAGCGTTTTATTAGTAATAAACGCCCGATGCAGTGATGCCATTATCACAACACAACCTCCACTAGCCCCCACAAGGACACCAAGCCCTATAGCACGCTCCTCAAGACCTTTCAGCCCCAGTAACCCCTCCCCCAAGAGCACTCAGCCCCAACGCCCAGCCCTAACACCACCAACATTATTAAAAGTGTCCTTGGTTCTTCAGATATGAAATGCTTTTTTTTAGAGAGAGAGGGGGAGGGAGGGAGAGGGAGATAAGAGAGAGAGAGGAAGAGAGGGAGATAGAGAGAAAGGGAGATAGAGAAAGAGGCAAATAGAGAGAGAGGGAGATAGAAAGATAGAGAGAGAGAGATATAGAGCGAGATAAGAGATAGAAGAGAGAGAGAGAGAGAGCAACAACCATTACAATTACGCTTTCAGAATTACTCTAACAAAATAAACAAACACTACCGCTGAACCACAAAAGGCCAGCCACTAGGCTACCACCGTCAAACGCGAGGGAAATTCTCACTAGAATGTGTTCGCCTGGAGGCAGTCTCCACTAACCTCTCGACCTACATAACTACTCCACCTCCAAAGCACTCATTTCCTTGCAGCTGCATTGCCAATGTGAACACACACAAAACTGAGATTTCCTGAGTAGTCCCTATGATCCCGAGCGAGAGTCTCAGACGGGTCCTCTTAGACTCTTAGTCCCAACATCATGCCGGGTTTACATGTCCTGTAAACCTTTGTACGAAACCTGTACATCTTTTCCTTAAGCATGGCGTATTTATTAAACAGGTTTAAGAGCTTGGAGGCGCAGGGAGGTTGTTCACAAACCAAGGTTATTATTGGGATTGGCATCATCGTGGCGCTTTGGAGCTCATAACCCGATTAATAATTGAAAATTAAGCCGCCATTGACCGAGAAAAGATGGACAGATTTGGTGAGCAGACAGGTAAATGATTGATGAATCCCACAGCCCACTGGACAATACTGTCCAACATGATATAGCCTAAGCTTATACATATTCCTTAGCTATGAGTCATAACCATTACTTTTTTATACTTAACACATCTTCTAAGCAAAACTGTTTACGAATAACCATTAGATCCTAATCCGGGAACTATTCCCATTCATACCGATTAGAACCTAATCTTGGAACTTGCACCATTTGAACCCACTCCAAGGATGAGTCTGGGAGTGTTAAAGAGTGTCGGGCGTTCACCACATAGACTCGTTCCTGCAAGACGTGCCGGACCAACCATGTTGTAGAAGACACGTTACCCTGCGGCCGCTCCAAGCAACAACCTGTTGGACCAATTAGAGGGGTGGAGGGTGCTAAAGTGGTGGTGGGGGGGGTTTGGGAGGTGAAGGGGGGGGGGGCTAGATGGATGGGGGGAGGGATGGAGGGAGTAGAAAAACTAAGTCACCCTCTCCAGTACCTGTGTATTTGAAGCAAGGGTTAGCGTGCCCGCGCTCCTGTCACCGCTACAATCTACCGATCTATTTGTCCAGCAGCTGGGTTAAGCCTTGGCTCTATTCTCTACAAGGCTTCCTCTTCAGCTCTACCCACTTCCCTGCTCGCGCACATGTCATATATTTTGTCTGTTCTCTTCTCTCCCAGTATTATTTTTTTTTTTGAGATATATACAAGAGTTGTTACATTCTTGTACAGCCACTAGTACGCGTAGCGTTTCGGGCAGGTCCCTGGAATACGACCCCCGCCGCGAAGAATCGTTTTTACAACCAAGTACACATTTTACTGTTGCGTTAAACAGAGGCTTAAGGATTTGCGCCCAGTAAATCCTCCCCGGCCAGGATACGAACCCATGACAAAGCGCTAATGACAAAATATCTAATAACATGCATCACCATTCCAATATATTCTAAACTCTAACAAAAAATCGGGAAGCAGCAGCACCACAGTGACTGTCTAGCAAACAGACAGAAACCAAAAAAGTTCAACAAAGCAAAAAAACAGTGTAGGAACACAAAGTGACCAGTGGGACAGAATGAGGCGGGTTGGTATCTGACCTGAGATAAGAGTTTGGGGTAAGCAAGTGAGGTACACACCCACTCGACCATCAAAGGTTTTTTGTTTTTGAGAAAATTACCCTTAAAGTTTAAAATTACAAATCACTAAGCAACATCAGAAAAAATGAGGTAGAAGGTGGACAACATCTGTCCCAAAGTCAAGGTCCCAAACAGGCTTTCAAACTCACAGCCCACTACACAGGGTATCACCTACACTGTAGAATAATATCTACGTAGATGATTTGAAATAAACAATTATGGCCACAATCATGTCTTGGACGAAATGCAACAAACGTGTAGGGAACCCAAATTATATTGTCAATTACACACAGAAATCACAATAGCGTGATGCATCAAATTAATAAATCCACAAGGGCCGTGACAAGGATTCCAACCTACTGGGATGCTCTCGGACGTAGGTTCGAATCCTCGTCACGGCCCTGGTGGATTTGTTCATTTATATTGTCAATTGTGTTCTGCAGTCGCGCACATCATGTCCAACTTCCAGTTGCTTCAAGGAAAAACCCGGCTAATATCTCTATATAACAGACCTTGGTATCCACCATCTCTGTTGTCAAGACTATATTGTTCCAAATACTCGGGTCTAATAGGAGAAATTACTGACTCGCAAAGGCCTGAAAGCACCAGTATAAAAAACACTATGATTTGTTTAGTTCCAGCTACTGCGCTATGGAAAAAAAATATCAAAAAGGAAATCACATAAAATGCAGCCAGACCTCACTATTGAAAGAAAAACCAATGTAAAAACTTTAGGAATAATGATGTCGGAAGACCATACTTTTAACGACAGAACACAATAACAAAGCTGTCAGAACTGCAAAAAAAAAGACATTTTGGATAACAAGAACCTTTCAAGCAAGAAATGTCACACCAATGATGACACTAACACACTAATGCTCTCTAGGGTGGAATATTGTTGCACACTAACAACCACATTCATAGCTGCAGAACAGATCTTTTACTGCTAGAATCCACTCAATAGAACATTAAAAAACGCTTAAAATGTTTAAATTTGTATTCCATAGAGTGCAGGTGGAAGAGATACACAATACTCCACACACAGAAAATATTAGAGGAACGGGCTCCAAATTTGTACACACAAATAACCAGGAGACCAGGAGGCATGGCAGGATGTGCAGAATACCCCCGTTGAAAAGCATAGGTGCAATAGGTACACTGAGTTAACTATCAACATCAAAGGCCCGAAACTTTTTCCAACACTCCCGCTACACACAAGGAACATAACACCTTCCAAGAATACCTGATCAACCAGGCTGTGAGTCATAATTTAAGCTGCGAGCACCCGCGTCCAACAGATTGTATTTACCACTTTTGGCAAAGTGGTTATGGTGTAGAATATATGTTTTACAAGGTCAAGCAACAGCTCACTAGGCTCCGTCGTTCTATCTCCTGGTCAGTTACATTCACTCCACACGTTTCTCGTTTTTTCTTTGGAAGCTGCTCGTTGAATTTTTCATGGACGGTATCATCTTGCAGCCTAATACCTCTGTGTGACGCATTTAGAGTGAAAAGTTTGTCCAGGCGTCGTCAAGTCGCCTTAGCTGCCATCAGTCCTCGATCTTGGCGTCTCGTCGGCTAGCTACCACACCAGTCTTCAGTTCTGTCGCTGCTTTTTACTATTAAATTGCTTCTTTGTCGGTCAATTCTCTTAAATCTGAATATATTGTACATAGTTGTTGTATCTCCCCTCAATTGTCTATTATCATCCAACGTGGAGCGTTCACTGTGGCTCTCACTGAACACAAGCCACCTCAGCTCTGGGAAAAGTCTGAACGCTTATCTCTCTACTTATCGAGTTTTACTTTATGATTTGTTAAATGTGAACTCCATGTTGGAACTGCATACTTATGGGTTGATCTTACCTAAACTATTTGCAGTATGGGGTTTTCAAGGCCTCTGTCTGGGGTTCCAGAAGGCTACACTAATATTTTACCAGCACTTGAAGGATGCTGGAGACTTTGTTTGGTTCATGTGTTCCTCGGACGACAGATCATTTTCCCTGTTTCTGGGTCCTACATTACTGACCCCAGGGACAGTACATTAGACAGTACTGTCCCTGGGGTCTTCTCTCCGTCCCTCACCTATTCCTGTAACTTTAGCCCTGACAAAGGCAAAATTTTATCTGACGTGTTTCAGATAGAGGCAACGGATCTGGCTAGTGTGGAAAGCCTCGCCTTGGGCTATAACCTCGAGAGGCTAGGCGAAGACTCGTGGTCACAATGATAGTGGTCTTTGTTGTGGCTCGTGTCTGTTTACACACATGCCGAGGTTGCTACACCTCTCCGATTTGGCAGGGCTGTTGTCAAGTTTACTCAACACTAAGCAATGCATGAGGACGCTCTCAAAATCTCACGAATCTCAACACCAGGCAATGCATGAGGACGCTCTCAAAATCTCACGAATCTCAACACCAGGCAATGCATGAGGACGCTCTCAAAATCTCACGAATCTCAACACCAGGCAATGCATGAGGACGCTCTCAAAATCTCACGAATCTCAACACCAGGCAATGCATGAGGACGCTCTCAAAATCTCACGAATCTCAACACCAGGCAATGCATGAGGACGCTCTCAAAATCTCACGAATCTCAACACCAGGCAATGCATGAGGACGCTCTCAAAATCTCACGAATCTCAACACCAGGCAATGCATGAGGACGCTCTCAAAATCTCACGAATCTCAACACCAGGCAATGCATGAGGACGCTCTCAAAATCTCACGAATCTCAACACCAGGCAATGCATGAGGACGCTCTCAAAATCTCACGAATCGCAAAGCCGGCAATGAAGGTTTAGCAACCTACGCCTGTACTTGATTGATAGTCGAAAGGCGGGATCAAAGAGACAAAGCTCAACCCACGCAAGCACAACCTGGCGAATACAACTAGATGAGTACTTCACTAGGCCAACAAGATGAATTCAAACTCGAAGCTAAAACTGGGCAATCTCTGGTCAAGCAGTTATGGACATGACACAACTCCATCTGCAAATTACCTAGTGCTGAATGATTCACTACATTATTACCGTCTATAAAATGCTGCAACTCGCATCATGCAAAGGAGGCATCAAGCTATTACTAGACAACCATTTAGAAGAAATATAAACATTCCTGTTGAAACTACAAGGCATTATTCCCCCTTACTCTGGTATGTAGACTTATATCAAAATGTAAACTGGCGCTTACAATGGTAAAGTTACATATTACATGCAGAATTTCAATAGCCAACTACAAATATAAAAAGAAGGTTGTAGGAGAAGACGTGACGGCCCCCCCCCCCCCCCCCCCCCACAGGGTATTGTATATACAATACTCTTCTTCTAGACTGAGGGGTTCCTACAATCACCCAACAACAGAGATAGTACCCCCAATATATAAATAAAAATATTCAGAATGAACAAAACATTTAGACAGCATCGTAACTAGTAAATACTGGCTGGGTCGGCGGATCTTGTATACTTGCTGACTGGGGGGAGGTGGGAAAGCGTTATCAAGCTTTGTTAACGTGTTATCTATGATTATCAGTGGCGTATCTAGCAAGGAGGACAGGAAGAACCCCTACCACGCCCTCGCCACTATAGTAAACATTATGAACCTAAAACCACACCCACCCACCGAGACTTTAACCCAACATTCACCCACCAAGAACCCAAACCCACACCCTCCCAGTAGCCCGTCCACATAAACAATGGCTAAAAGTCCGTTAATCCAGCCGCCATGCCCAGTGTTTATCAATGAAAAACACTTTACACCTAACTTGCCAGCCCGTCCTCAGACAACCCGTTCTCACACTAGGCTGTTTAAAGCAGCGGCCGGCCTCCCCAGACGCATTCATCAATTTTAACATACTGGGTATTAAAAATTGATTTGTTCTCATATATAAAAATATTATTATACCTAAAAATTCGATATATAGTTAGGGTTAGGTTAGATGTTTAGGTTTTGTTGGCGATTATTTGTATTTGAAGAACGTGGGTGAAGCATTTACAGAATTGTGGTTCGAACAGAGGACGTGAGCAAAGTACTTGTTCCGGAAGTGTTCAGACGTCATCAGTTGCGAGTCGTGTGTAAACCGTTTTTCATTCATAAACAGTGGGTTTGGCAGCTGGATTAACGAGCTTGGATCTTTTTATGTGAGGATGGGCTGCCCCAAACTATATAAACAAATGATATTTGAATTGAGCTTGAACTCGTTAGTCATCCCGTCCTCGACTCGGGTCCATTACATCCAGCCGTCGACCCCACAGACGCATTCATAAATTCTCCAAAGACCCAAAAGTGATTCCATGCACCCACCAAGCATGGTGGGTGCATGGAATCACCCACCTATTATAGCCCAAGGCGAGGCTTTCCACACACTAGCCAGATCCGTTGCCTCTATCTGAAACACGTCAGATAAATTTTTTTACATGCTGAACATATAGTCTTGAGTAGCATATAGTCTTATAGCCTTCATATAGTTTTGCGTAGCTGCACAAATGCAGATGTACCTAAATGTGTTAATAATAAAAAGTGCGTGGAATCATACTGTATATCACATTTCAAACCAGTAATGGAATATGCGGCTCCGGCGTGCAGTCTACATCAAGTCAACCACATGACGAAGTTGGAGAAAGTTCAGAAGTATGCCACCATACTGGTCCCAGAACTAGGAGGCAGGAGTTACAAAGACAGACCATTTCAGCGTTGGGTGGTACTCGAACGAGGGTACACAGATGGAAATCGAGTATTCAAATGAGCCACAGACATTAGAAATAATTATTTCTATGTCAGTAGTCAAAACAAAAAATTTTATTATTTATTCATTTCAATATACAAGAATTCTTACATTCTTGTAAAGCCACCAACGCACACAGCGTTTCAGGCAGGTCCTTAATTAATCCTAATTTTCCTCGGAATACGACCCGCCAAATCGTTTAGCAACCAGGTACCCATTCACTGCTGGGTGAGCAGAGGCTACAGTTAAGGGTTAGAGCCCAGTCAATACTTCTCGGCCAGGATACGAACTGAGGCGAAAGCGCTCACGAAGTTCCGGGCGAGTGCTTTACCACTGCGCCACGGGGTCTGCTGGGCATGGCATGCGCTAAATGTGAAGTTGTAGAGACAGACTCCATACACAGTTTCAAATGAAGATATGATAAGATCTCAATAGGTTCAGGAACATGTACTGTACACCAATTGAGAGGCGGGACCAAAGAGCCGAAGCTCAACCCCCCGCAAGCACAACTTGGCAAGTACGCTCTTCACTAACCCAAGTCTACACAAAACCCCAACGCACCTAAAGTCATCTACTCATCATGAACTCAACAATCACCATGAACCCCCATGATGAGTGTTGAACCTTAGGCTGTACTCATTCACCCCATTAACATTGATTACAATTCTCGTTAATTCAGCAGCCGCCCAATTATTTCAGAATGAAACCCCTTTCCACAGTGCGTGGCATTTCTTGTAGCCAAGCCCACCACAGTGAGCCGGTCGGCCGAGCGGACAGCGCACTGGACTTTTGGTCCTGGGTTTAATCCCAGGCGCTGGCGAGAAACAATGGGCAGAGTTTCTTGCACCTTATGCCCCTGTTACCTAGCAGTAAAATAGGTACCTGGGTGTTAGTCAGCTGTCACGGGCTGCTTCCTGGGGGTGGAGGCATGGTCGAGGACCGGGCCGCGGGGACACTAAAAGCCCCGAAATCATCTCAAGATAACCTCAAGATAACCCGCATATTTACGTGAGGTTTACCTGTAGATAATTTCGATAGCTCTTCTATCCTTGCTTGGTCTAAGGCCAGTCTTGTTCATGCTTATAGCCTACAAAGCCATCACAACCAGGTTGATCCGGTAACGCTCAAAGAAACTTTTAAAGTTCTCTATTGCAAACTTCGACTGACGTTCCCCTCTATATATCCTATACTGTGACAAACATTTGAAAGGCAGCCGTATATCTCTTGCTCTAAGTAACGTGAAACCATTTTGACCTCTACAGTTGTGACAAGAGAATACGAATCTACTGTAATATGTAGTTTATTATTATTATTTTCTACCACAGACGTAGCCACACATTTACAATGCTAACCAGCATATATACATTTGCTTCTGTCCTCCATGGACAGGGTTAGAGATGTGTTAAACATATAGCTCAGCGATTTATTGAACAACCACAGGTGATTCGGTGCTTTTAAAAATGCCAAGCTAACCTATCTACGTAAATACACAGATACACAGTAATATGTAGTTAGCGTAGCGCTCTCTGGCCTCGTAGTGTTAAAGGAAGCATTACGATATATTGCAAAGCCTAGTTGAGCAACAATCACCCGTCGTAATTACACATAATGACTACACATCACCCCTGTTTGTTATTCCCAACGACTCGCCTTGCATCATCCTGCGCAGGTCACATTAATATATTAAAAAGTATTGTTTGTGTTGGGTAACAGTTGAACAAATACAGGAGGGCGCTTTTGTCTTCTACGTTATCGTAACGTTCTCGTAACGTTATCATAACGTTCTCGTAACGTTCTCGTAACGTTCTCGTAACGTTCTCGTAACGTTCTCGTAACGTTCTCGTAACGTTCTCGTAACGTTCTCGTAACCAACGTTACAAAAGCAGCCTATTAACAAACGGCTCACAAATATCTCACGTTTTCTATGCATTGGACTCGACAGGTTAGGTAGGCTGTTTGGGTGCGTACGTTTCTGGTTAGGCTAAACTGTTGCATTTTTACGTCATTCAAGGGTCTGACCCAACAGCTGTAGCGGGGGGGGGGGGGGGATTTATTCACGAAAATATATCGTGAACACGTGCCACATGGGGAATGAAGCACGTGCCGCATGATGAATGAAGACCCGTGCCGCATGATGAATGAAGACCCGTGCCGCATGATGAATGAAGACCCGTGCCGCATGGTGAATGAAGCACGTGCCGCATGGTGAATGAAGCACGTGCCGCATGGTGAATGAAGACCCGTGCCGCATGGTGAATGAAGACCCGTGCCGCATGGTGAATGAAGACCCGTGCCGCATGGTGAATGAAGCACGTGCCGCATGGTGAATGAAGCACGTGCCGCATGGTGAATGAAGCACGTGCCGCATGGAGAATGAAGACCCGTGCCGCATGGAGAATGAAGTCCCGTGCCGCATGGTGAATGAAGACCCGTGCCGCATGGAGAATGAAGACCCGTGCCGCATGGAGAATGAAGACCCGTGCCGCATGGTGAATGAAGACCCGTGCCGCATGGTGAATGAAGACCCGTGCCGCATGGTGAATGAAGACCCGTGCCGCATGGAGAATGAAGACCCGTGCCGCATGGTGAATGAGGCACGTGCTGCATGGAGAATGAAGACCCGTGCCGCATGGAGAATGAAGACCCGTGCCGCATGGAGAATGAAGACCCGTGCCGCATGGTGAATGAAGACCCGTGCCGCATGGTGAATGAAGACCCGTGCCGCATGGTGAATGAAGACCCGTGCCGCATGGTGAATGAAGACCCGTGCCGCATGGAGAATGAAGACCCGTGCCGCATGGTGAATGAGGCACGTGCCGCATGGAGAATGAAGACCCGTGCCGCATGGAGAATGAAGACCCGTGCCGCATGGAGAATGAAGACCCGTGCCGCATGGAGAATGAAGACCCGTGCCGCATGGAGAATGAAGACCCGTGCCGCATGGAGAATGAAGACCCGTGCCGCATGGAGAATGAAGACGTGCGTATTCATACACAGTGCGGTACATCCCTTTCAAAATTATAAAATGAAAAAATGTCGCTGTTGATAACGTCAGACGTGTCTCCGCCAAATATATGGCTTCATGCTACTACTTCGTTAGCTACTCAGAACCAAGTGTCCATGTAGCACGGGCTATGGTGAGCCCGTAATGGCTTCAAAGGAGTAAATTTACCTCGTAGTGTGAGGTAAGGTGGCACAGGGGGGGGGGGGGAGGGGTAGGCCAGTTATTAATTAATAGTGTCTGATGTTGCAGCGTAATTTTTCAGTTATATAGAAATATACTCGTTTGAAAGTTAAGATTCTACTTAAAAGTATAGTCTAAAATATCTGTTTATCTAAGATCTCAGAAATTATTTTCCTCATAAGAAACCTTTAAGACCTGAGCGGACCCTTTCGCCTTGAATTTTCCCATAAGAAACCTTTAAGACATTAGCGAACCCTCCCCCCCCCCTAAAAAAAGAGGACCGCTAAGGTGTCCATTTTCCGGGGCCAAAAAAAAAGGAGCCACTAAGGTGTCATCCCTTTTTTTATTATTTGGAAAACTCTTCCAAATTACTATACCTCCCTCAAGCTATGATTTGAAGCGAAGTACAATGCCTAAAGCCAGACTCTGGTCAAGGAGCGCTCCCTCTCCCAAACACTGATGCAGACGATGAGTCACGATAACGTGGTTGAAGATTAGACACCCAATCTACAAATCAGAAGATGAATTAACGACGCTTAGGTCCTTCCTTGATCATTATCAAGTCGTGTAATTACAATTACTGCCTGTAAAGCCTACTTAACACCAACACTTAATAAGTAGGCTATTTTGCTCTAATCAGCTGACATAAGATTTATCTATAATTTCTAAATGTCAATATTCCTGAAAAAATGCATGCGGCTGCATTGATTTTGCCTTGGACTTAATACCGATCTTCTGATGTTTTCACTGACCTTAATATTAGCTGTAAATGAAGTTTACAACATCGAATTTGTGAAAATATCCCCCCTAATAATTTAAATAAATTGTGTGCTGTTTTATTTTTAATCAAGCTTATAATATTACTAATAGCAACTGATACTTCAAAAACCTCATCAGATAATGAAGAGGAAATGGGTGGTATTGTGATAAGTCTTTTATCTGGCTCTTTATTAGATTAGTGTCATTCTTCTCCCACTATATCTGATAACATTTATAGAGGAAGTGAAGGAATAAAAATATTAATTCTTAGGGAAGAAATGGGTAAACAAATGTAAAAACTGAACCTTCACATGTTCCCAGGCCCTGATGAAGCACCACTTGTCAAGGTCAGATGATAATGATAAGCTGGGGAAACTAACCCTGGTCTGGTATAATAAATAGAGTTGATGCTGACAACTCCAGAGGGTTTATAAATGTAGCTCTAGATTTTATAGAGGATAGATTTCTAGCATCACACTATCCTCCCAATAAAGTCAATTGTGGTAAAATTAAATTAAGAAATGAGTGCAAATGCTTTTCGCATTATTCTTTACACCAAAGAATACATTCACAAAGGAATAATAATGTTTTAGAAATTCACTTGTTTTCCTCTCAAATATTAAGAAGAGAATTACAAAGATTACGATAATTTATACCGAGGTGTCCGATATGGTTCCCACACAAGAGGTTGTTTAGAGGAAATAACGAAGTCGGAGAGAGAAACACTTGCAACTTCCACTACGGGCTCACCATAGCCCGTGCTACTTTCCCCGCTCCTGTACCAAGTAAGTCCTCTATGGACTCACCATAGCCCGTGCTACTTGCCCCGCTCCTGTACCAAGTAAGTCTTCTATGGACTGACCATAGCCCGTGCTACTTGCCCCGCTCCTGTACCAAGTAAGTCCTCTATGGACTCACCATAGCCCGTGCTACTTGCCCCGCTCCTGTACCAAGTAAGTCTTCTATGGACTGACCATAGCCCGTGCTACTTGCCCCGCTCCTGTACCAAGTAAGTCCTCTATGGACTGACCATAGCCCGTGCTACTTGCCCCGCTTCTGTACCAAGTAAGTCCTCTATGGACTCACCATAGCCCGTGCTACTTGCCCCGCTCCTGTACCAAGTAAGTCTTCTATGGACTGACCATAGCCCGTGCTACTTGCCCCGCTTCTGTACCAAGTAACATTTTGAACTATATCATATAATTTTTTGAGTTACAATTACTTACGTATAAAATGACCAAACCTAACCTACCTACCTAACCTAACGCCTCCGCGGAGGAGGCGGAAATGGGCAGTTTCTTTCATCCTGATGCTCTTGTTCACTTAGCAGTAAATAGGTATCTAGTGAGAGTTAGACAGCTGCTACGGGCTGCTTCCTGGGCATGTGTAACAAAAACGAGGCCTGGTCAAGGACCGGGCCGCGGGGACGGTATATACCTAACCTAACAAAGTCAGTAATTCATGTCCATAATATAATATTATTAGAAATAAACCAATTTAAATGTTTTTTTTATAAATAACGAAATCAACAGCATCATGTTCAAATTTAGGAGTGTGTTGCATACGATCCCAAGGTGAACAGTGGCTTGAGGTGAAAGAAAATATGCCCGACCTTCTCTTTTCGACAGCGGGCCTCTAACCCGGGTCCCTGGGTTGTGTGCAGACCACTGTTTGAAGTTACAGTATAAACACTACTCATATCTTGTGTTGTTGACAACCAACAACACTGCATGGGGCCCAGTTGCTCAACCCATTAAAATTACCAACAGTTTACTAACAGTTTACTGACAGTTACACGAGTCTGTAACTGTTAAGCTGTTTTTTCTTCCCTTCCTTCCTTTAATTTTAGGTCAGAACTTTGAATAACGTTTTCCGCTGTCCACGAAACAAAAAATAATGAATAATTAGACTACGATTAGTGGAGAGGGAAAGAGACGACGCTACCTGTCGACTGATGGGATGAAGGGAAGCTGCTCCGGGGAGATGACTGCTCCGTGTACCGTCACGTTGCGGCCGTCAGTGCTGCCTACGTCAACGCTGAGGCCGCCCGCTGATCGCACAGTCAACTGATTGATAGACTGAAACGTAAGCTGTTCTGGCGAGAGGTGCGGGAGGCGGGCCAAGCTCTCTTGCGGACTCGACGTCTGCCGCAGCGACAAGTGGTTGAGATTAGTGTAGGCCGGCATGGTGGATACCCTGTTTATCGTTACTGGCCGGTTGCCTAATTCTTTACCCAGTGGACTCTTATTAGGGGACACTGGGGACATGTGTCCCCTAGGCATCACCACAGACGCCAGGGATGGTGGTACGTCACTCACCCCATTATATGGCGGAGTCTGAAAACACGTCGACCCACCAACACCATATTCTCTGCGAGAATAGGTAGGCACTCGCTGTAGACCGTACTCTGAGCGCTGGTAGGAAGATGGCACCATACCAGAGATGGTGTGGTAGGGGTTGTAAGGGTCCGTTTCCGTTCCGGACACGACCTGGAAAGGGTTATAGTGTGTTGCGCTCATTCTAGCCCCCGTCATAGTCTGGTAGGGGTTATAGGAAGCCGGGCTTAAACTTGATCCCGTAGTTCTATAGGTGTTATAGGATGTGAGGCCTGTACTAGCACCTGCCATGGCCTGGTATGGGTTAAGCAACCGTCGGCCCATGACGGCCCCTCTTAAGTTGGTGTTATAGGTAGAGTGCGGAGCGCCAGCTTGCGAGGCAGCAGTTCGGGTCAGGTAGGGGCAGATGACCTGGTCTGTATTGTGGGCTGGGGTGGGTGAAGCACGGAACGAAGACTCGGATTCACCTCCGTGCTCCGAGTGCAGCTCACTACTATTAACAGGAACGATGGTGAATAAATGATGAGGTCCCTGTAGCTGCCTCCCGGTTGGACATGTGTCTGGGGGCGTTGCTGGCAGAAGGGTGGTGGTAGGGGGGTTAAATGCCCCAGGAGTGGGAATGCCACATGCCCCAGGTGCCGACGTTACAGTGGTAGCCTCCTCGCCTTCCCCCCCACTACTGTACCCAGTCTCTTCCTCAGTGGGTAGAAAAAATTTGTATCTTGAAGTCGCTCTATTATTCTTCTCGGAGGTTTCATTAGCCGAAACATCTGGAGAATTACGGTTGTATCCAAGGTACGGCCTGTGGTCACCTGTTTTATACCTACAGTCACCATTCACTCTACACACTTCAGCAGCGTGCACTTGGAGTGCACACGCTAATTCATTACTATGTTTCTGAGTGTGTGTAGTGGGAGGTGGCAGCTGGTGAGCGGCCAGCTGAGGCAAGTTATCGGGGTCAGCGGTCCTGGTGTCCTTACCCGAGACACGGGATTCACTCGCACACACCAATGCTTTCCCTCCTACACTCACAACCCTTTCTCTACTGCCGCATTTAACGCGATTATCAGCTCTGGCCTCTTCCTCAGGCATGGTGCCGATAATGTGACCAAGTTAAGAGGCTCAACACGTCACACGTGGTAGGTATACTGCATGACACTTGCGCCAGTGTTCACCTCCCACTGTCAACCATAACACTGACGTGCTGCCCTCTCCCGGGGACCGTGCTAACTCCAACCCCGCTACGGAGAACACCACCAAGGCCTGCCTATATACCTCCTTTCATCCTCTAATTACATTAAATAACCACATCAAACTAAATAATACATTATAACAATGTCATAAACACTAGAAGGAACTGTGGAAGCCTAAAGAAAAAGAGAGATATCCTGCAGTAAGCAGGTACAAAGTATATTCAATGGTTGCCTTAAAGCTTCGTGTCTGAAGACAGTTGATGTATGTGATGCAACTCACAGTAACCAACCACCACAGTTAGCCAGTATCATGTTCATGAGCCTAATGTAATGACCGCATACACATTGCTTAGATTTATATACGGGTTATGCATGTTTTTTTATTGTAGATGTGTACCCACTTCAATTTTGAGGTGGAACTTTCTCGACATTTTTTTTTTATCATCCTGTAGGGAAACTTGCTACACTGCATGGATACCAGCATCGCAATCTCATTCTTCCATAATAATTACTTCCTCTAAAGTTTGTCTAAAATCTATGTTTTGTATTATTATACATAGCGCCCGAAACGCTATATGCGTACTAGTGGCTTTAGGTATTGCATGTACTAGCTCTGTCTATAAATCCAACATTATGTTTGTAATTAATCCTCTATGTATGTACTTTTACCTGAATAAACATTTGATTTGATATTTTTACCGTATATCAATCATCCATTATGGTTGCAATCATATATATAGTGGCTTTAGGCATTGTATGTATTAGCTCTATCTATAAATCTATAATTTTTTGTAAAACCTCTTGTATGTATGTACCTTACCTGAATAAACATTTATTTTATTATTATTTATATAACACATTTGATTTAATAATTCATGGTGTCAGGGGACAGGCAGCTAGTGTAATATATATTGTTAATAGTGTATATGTTAGGCTTGATTAAAATTCGAACCACAATTTCGAACCACTGACCTTAGGATACATCCTTACAACAAGCTCACTAACTCCTGGGTACATATATACTGCTAGGTGAACAGGTTCACCAGGTGAAAGGAAACGCGCCCAACTATTTCTGTCCTGCCGAATGCAAAATTCCCGATTCTGGGTCGAGAACGAACCCAACTGAACTACTAGGACCCTAATTTAGGTCAATAACATCGAGACAGTCTTATCATCAGTTGTCACTTAGCCGAGTTCACCCACGGAACTGTAACTTGTTCCTTGTTACTGTACTGTTAGTCCATTCACGATACTGTTATTAGCTTTTTTTTGTATTAACACCGTACATCTGCGTATATGCTGCTACCCTAGACTATATAAAGGACACACATAGTGTATCAAGTACCTACGTGATGCTAAAAATCCCCATTACACAGGATGGTTAGTAATCAAAAGTCCTATGATCATAGAAATTTTGATTACTAAGTCCTATGATCACTGGGAATATCACCAAGAGCATGATGGTGAAAGGTAGCAATGATCCTGAAAATTTCCATCTCACAGGATGGTTTTTTGTTAGTAGCCTAACCATACAGGGCAAGGTTACCAGTAGTTCATCTTGCCCTGTATGAATGGACCTATAGAATGAATATAAATTAACTAGAACGCGTCCAGCGTAGGACGACAAAGTTAATCCCCCAAATTAGAAATCTTTCATATGAAGAAGGATTAACAAAGCTTAAATTGCATTCATTGGAAAGGCGAAGAGTCACTTCATGGAAATACGCTCACAGGAATGGATTAAGAATGACTACATAAATAGTGCTAATATCTACTTTCTATGGTCAGGTTGGGTTAAGGTTACTTTAAGTTAACGTTTGATTCGGTTAGGTTTCACTACGATTGGTTATGTTAATACAGTGCATTAGTGATGATAATGTGAAATGTGGAATTTAAAACTATTTCAGTGTACCCAAGAATTCCGTTTATAGAAAAAATCTTCAAGGAAAATGTTTTCAGCATACATTTTATATTTTAAACTAACGACTTATAATATAATGAAGTTATAACGTCAGCATAATTTCTGTTTAGGACAAAGGTTCATTTGCCAGTTACATGTAGACTATTACCGGAACCATAATATGCTTTCAAACCATCACAAATATCGATAACTATACAGGTTGTTTGAGGTGGGTGTGGTTTCTCATGGTAATGGATTTGCTCTGAGGATGGGCTCACACCAGACATGATACTTGTGTAAAGGAGGAATGTATATATTTATCTCTCAGAATGTTCGGTAATATGTTTATTGTTTGTGATGTGTGTCTATGTATGTATTAACACGATGTACTGAACGGGGTGAGAATAGCTTGAGCTACCTCATCCCTTTGTGTGTATTTTACCTCAATAAACTTATTTCAATTTCAGTTCAACACCAGACATGACGGCTCAGTGACAAAGCACTCGCCCGGCGCTTCGCAAGTCCTTTTGTGTAGGTTCGTATCCTGGTCGGGGAGGATTGACTGGGTTCCAATCCTTAACTGTAACCTCTGTTCACCCAGCAATGAATTGGTACCTGGTTGTTAAACGATTTTGCGGGTCGTATTCCAGGGAAAATTAGTACTAAGGACCTGCTCGAAAGGCTATGCGTGCTAGTGGCTTTACGAAAATATAGGAACTCTTGTATAAATAATAATAAAAAAAGGAGGATCGATGTTTATATACCTATAGGGTTTTAAATGAGTGGAACCGCCTACCCACCAAAGCTGTAATGGCCAAAACATTACTTCGGTTCAAAATCCAGTCGGAAAAAAATCATCAGGCACAATGGGAAAATCTTTGACAAGCCATAGGCTTCCTATACACGTCGAGGCCACTAAAGAGACAATGGCCTTCAGGCAAATTCAGGTATTATTCTAGCTGTTGATGTTGTTCTTGTTTTAGATTCAGCTACTCGGAACTAAAAATTCCAAGTAGCACATTTCAACTTAGATTCAACAGAGCAGAAGAAGTTGTTAAACACATATGGCAAAATCTTACTGAAGGGACCATACGAGTCATAAATACTCATACTCCGCCCAAGTAAAACAGAAACAAACAACACTTAGTGGGCCAGCCAGAGGCTTAGGGCCCACGCAGGAATATCCCTGCATAAAAATTGACAAAGAAGTTAATTTCGTATTCTACAGCAACTTTACCATATGGAATCAATGGTGTTTTGTTTGTAGCCTATTTGACTAAGTCTTAGAACATTATAAATTACATAATCAAAATAGGAATCAAATCTTTTGCACTTAATATTATTGGTAGATTAGATATTGATACACCCTAGAGATGTTTATATCAATTCGAGGTAACTCATAGCAACCATAATCTTAATTAGTGATTTTATCATGAAATGCGTTCCTAAATGTTATTGTAATATTTGCACCTGCAGGTGGTTGGACCCGTCAGGGTATAGATAACTTCAATCTTGGGTCATATCCTGTATGCACTGTCACCACATACACCTCTCATGCCTATTTATAATGTAACAAAAGGTGCGTGGTAGCCTATTTTGAAAGACGATAAACAGCTGCGATGAATGGCAATATAAATTCATATCAGTAATAGCGAGAATTCGTCTTGGATACAAATATCCATGGAGATTCGGAATGGAAACAACCTTTGAGCAGCAGAGTTGCAGAATCTGTGGTGAGAGTGATGGACATCGCCTTGACCACTACCTGAGAGAGTGTGGACATCTAAGAGTCATTAGAAATATGTGTAGAATAATAAACCCCCCATTGTTTGAGTTAGGAAAACACTATTTGTCAAATATAGATACTGTTCTTAAAAGGTTCCCCCCATTTTGCACCCGCAAGATAACGTAAGATTTTAAGGGTTGACGAATGTTAATCTTTTTGTTTGATAAGCTGTTCACTTGAGACAGTTATAAGCAAGTCCCAGCTGTGTCTGGGTACAAGTGACAGGATGAACAACCCGGCGGGTTTTCTTCCTATTGGGGAGTATTGTACATGCTGCTATAGCGGTGTGTTCACTCACAGGATGAGTGACGCTGCCTAATTAACTCGCCCCTTGGGGCAAAAATAAAAAATAAAAAAATAAGAAAACAAATCATATGTATGCCCTACTTATCTACAGTAGCATTCCTTCTAGACTGAAACTCGGGATTTCCGGGTTTATATCTCGGGCGGGACAGGAATAATTGGGTTCGTTTCATATCACCTAATGCTCCTGTTCACCTAAATAAGTACATAGGAGCTAGTTAGGTTGTTAAGGAGTTGCATCCTAAGGAAGGGTCAGTAACCTGACCTTGGGAAGACCTCGATATAAGGCTAACATGTGCATATGATGATCAATATCTCTGGAACTACATTAAAAGTGAAGGAATGCTAAAGTGCTGTCAACGCAGCAAGAGGCTTTCTTCAGTAGCATGATTTAACATGTCTGCCTGTCCCCCGACACAATGAATTTTTGAATTATACGCACAATTCTAACAGTAAATGATGTGCCGCATTGCTCTAATGGTGTACTTCATGGTACTTCATTGTTCTAATGATGGAGTCATGCTTTAGTAGCATGACTTAACATGTCTGCCTGTCCCCCCGACACAATGAATGTTGAATTATATGCACAATTCTAACAGTAAATGATGTGCTGCATTGCTCAAATGGTGAACAACTTGTTGAGGACAGCGAGTGGTAGAAATAAAAGGGTGTGCGATGAAGGCCCTTATCAACAAGTGGTCGAGTCATTAGAGATAACCAGTGATTGAATCAATACCACCACATGCACCTGTATTTAAGGAATATGCATGCAAATACATGTGATCCCTGCTTGGAACACTCAGTGTTCCTAACTTGAAAAGGTTTACAGTTTTGGGCCATTTGTATGACTTTTGAGGGATTTATCTCAATTTTTAGCATCACCCAAAGGGTACATAATTGATAAGCATAAGATAGGAAGAAGAACAACAAGTAAAAGCTGTTTGTCAATTATCCATATATAAACGCATCCAAAATTTAGCGACTGGAGTTAGTGAAAGATTTTGCAATCTATTTAGAGTTATCCAGTAGCTTAAAATGAACTCTATATCAAATTATAGAAGATTGATTACCAAATACGACTCTTACTTGTTTTTCTGCTCCAGCTCTGGACGTAGTCGTCAGTCGTCTATACTGTCTGACTGAGGTGCGGCCATGTTTTGATTGCTGAGATGGGGAGTTTGACAAATATAAGATAAAATGCCAAGTTGTAAGCCCAAGACACGTTTCATACCAGCCACGTGTGCTTGGACGCTACTTCTAGCATGTACTACACTATTTTTCGTCTATCCGTAAGTATTTACGCCGAGAAATGCGCTGAAATGACCGGGAATCCGACTTGTGGATGTTGAACCGAGAGTAAACAGGCGGTTAGTTATCACAATAACCTCTATATATGGCACCGTTGGAAGAGAAATTTGGCAGTTAAAGCTTAAGAAAAAGCAAGACACATAACTTATCTTTGATAGGATACAAATCTTGCGTTATAAACGTGAGAAAATGGTAGTCTGGGAGAGGTAACTTGTCAGATGGTGTCGAGAAGCCATATCTACTCTGCTCTTAACCTGTCAACAACACCCTCAAGGAGGCACTCTTAAGCCTTCCTAAGGATGTATTTATTAAAATCTGGTATGAATGATACAGCTGAATGAATGGTTTCCTCTGCTTATGGACGGGGGGGAGGGTTGTGTAGATACACCCATTATCTGGGCATTAGTTTCACTTTTGTGGAAGATTGTGTGTGTGTGTAAAACTGATTTCGCTACTTAAGTATTGTCAGTTTTGGCATTGTGTAAATTAGTTGTGCAGCTATGGTAATTCTGGGTTAGGAAGGAAGGAACTGTCAAGGGGAAAGTGGCTGGAGCTGTCAAGAGAGCTAAATTTGACGGGGTATAAGTGACAGGATGAACAACCCAGCGGGTTTTCTTCCTATTGGGGAGTGTTGTACATGCTGCTATGGCGGTGTGTCCACTCACAGGATGAGTGACGCTGCCCAATACTGTCACTATGGCGGTGTGTCCACTCACAGGATGAGTGACGCTGCCCAATACTGTCACTATGGCGGTGTGTCCACTCACAGGATGAGTGACGCTGCCCAATACTGTCACTATGGCGGTGTGTCCACTCACAGGATGAGTGACGCTGCCCAATACTGTCACTATGGCGGTGTGTCCACTCACAGGATGAGTGACGCTGCCCAATACTGTCACTATGGCGGTGTGTCCACTCACAGGATGAGTGACGCTGCCCAATACTGTCACTATGGCGGTGTGTCCACTCACAGGATGAGTGCCGCTGACCAATACTGTCACTATGGCGGTATGTCCACTCACAGGATGAGTGGCGCTGCCCAATACTGTCACTATGGCGGTGTGTCCACTCCCAGGATGAGTGGCGCTGCCCAATACTGTCACTATGGCGGTGTGTCCACTCACAGGATGAGTGGCGCTGCCCAATACTGTCACTATGGCGGTGTGTCCACTCACAGGATGAGTGGCGCTGCCCAATACTGTCACTATGGCGGTGTGTCCACTCACAGGATGAGTGGCGCTGCCCAATACTGTCACTATGGCGGTGTGTCCACTCACAGGATGAGTGGCGCTGCCCAATACTGTCACTATGGCGGTGTGTCCACTCACAGGATGAGTGGCGCTGCCCAATACTGTCACTATGGCGGTGTGTCCACTCACAGGATGAGTGACGCTGCCCAATACTGTCACTATGGCGGTGTGTCCACTCACAGGATGAGTGACGCTGCCCAATACTGTCACTATGGCGGTGTGTCCACTCACACGATGAGTGACGCTGCCCAATACTGTCACTATGGCGGTGTGTCCACTCACAGGATGAGTGATGCTGCCCAATACTGTCACTATGGCGGTGTGTCCACTCACACGATGAGTGACGCTGCCCAATACTGTCACTATGGCGGTGTGTCCACTCACAGGATGAGTGACGCTGCCCAATACTGTCACTATGGCGGTGTGTCCACTCACAGGATGAGTGACGCTGCCCAATACTGTCACTATGGCGGTGTGTCCACTCACAGGATGAGTGACGCTGCCCAATACTGTCACTATGGTGGTGTGTCCACTCACAGGGTGAGTGGCGCTGCCCAATACTGTCACTATGGCGGTGCGTCCACTCCCAGGATGAGTGGCGCTACCCAATACTGTCACTATGGCGGTGTGTCCACTCACAGGATGAGTGACGCTGCCCAATACTGTCACTATGGCGGTGTGTCCACTCACAGGATGAGTGGCGCTGCTCAATAAACTCGCCCCTCGGGGCTAAATTTAAAAATTTAAGGAGCTAAATTTCTGATGCCCTCTTCTTGATATGAAGTAGCCAGTTTCTGATAGTGTGTATATCAGTACTGTTCTTAGGAAGTGGCATGTAAAATCAATAGTGTAGCCTTGCCTTATTCAAAACAAATGTCCACAATCCTGTACATTGAATGTGTACTCAATCAGGAAAGGTTAGGTAAGGTAATGTGATGTATTCGTTACAGGGAATAAGTTTTTCTGTACCTGAATAACACAGTAGTGGCTAAAAGATTTACCTCAGGATTATAACCTCAGAAACTATAATAAGTCATTTTATGGGATACATGCTCGATTCAGGTAGTTTTTAAAGCTACAATACTGTATTTTGTCTGTAATGGTCATATTTTCAGCATAGTATTTTGAAATTACAATACTGTAATTTGAAACTGTCAGGTGCCTCATAGGCTGTGAGATTTGTTATTACAGTATTAGGTATGTTATGTTTATAGTGTTAGTTTAATGCCAGTAGACCTAGTGAAGTAAAGCTTGACGTGTTTCAGTAGGTCATGGTTTGAGCCTGGCCTCAGGCCGGGCTTGGGGAGTAGAACAACTCCCAGAACCCCATCAAGCAGGTATCAAGCAGGGTTCATGTGGGGATTGCTAAACTTGCTCTAACCGAACCTACGATATATGTTAGGTATATGTTAAGCAAAATGTTTAATGTAGGTGTACAAAATGATTATCTAGCATGAAATGTGGTGTTCAAAATAAATTCAGTATTTGTATAAAATACTTGTATACAAAATGTTAATGTCCATTTTATGTACAATTTGTATGAGCTTTGCCAAACAAGCACCTAATTTCTAGTTGCTATTGTAATAAGATCTTTTGCTGGCCTTAGGCATTACTTTATTTTGTTTACATAAACATTCTAATGACAATTCAATTTCTCAATTTCTTTCTTTATTATGCACCCCATACCCATCCCGTGGGTGGTGGTGAAAAGAGTTACAGAGGCACATGATCGGTTCAGGTATTCTGGTGACAGACAAGATTTTATACACAATTGTTGCTAGCTTGAAGTTAATATTCTGTGATTGATATCTGATCAGTAGTGAAATGTTATTTGTTTTCAAACATTTCTGAAGTAGCAGTCACGCTAGGTCTACAGGGAAATTAAAGTTTTGTCATGCTGTTTTATTTATTTATTTATTTATATATATATATACAAGAAGGTACATTGGGATTGTGAAGATACGTAATACAGTAATTACAATCTTGTAAAGCCACTAGTACGCGCAGCATTTCGGGCAGAATTATGTATTCTTTTATGTAATATTTATGTATTCTTTAGTACTGTATTTGCAACTCTCATCAACAATTGGCCCTGATCATGGGTAGAGCCTTGACATGAAGTAGGAAGTTATGAAAACTGTTTTAGTTATTAAGGTAATTTAAAAATATAAACCTTTATTCTGTCATAGTGGCAAGTTTTTTATTTGCAGTATAAAGTAAAGAATTAGAGCTATAGCAATGTGCAGAAGATGTAAAATAATAATGTATAATGTAGGAACTGTAATGTCAGGATCTTTTGGATATACTATAAGAAATTCAAATTATGAACTTGGTTATTCTATTGAAACCTTATTACGATACCTGATTTACCCAAGGCTCATCTTCTATTTAGTAGCATCTTTGGGGAGGAAGCTAGTGGCTTGTCAAAAAAATCCCCCTAAAAATGCCACCAAAAAATGGTGGTTTGTCAAAAAATGTAGAACTGCACAGGCACTATCTTCCACAAAAGTAAAACTAATGCTCAGATAAGGGGTGTATCTACCCAAACAACCTACCCCTCCATGAGCTGAGGAAACCATTCATTCATCTGCATCATTCATACCCGATTTTTTTGACAAGGAAAAACGCTGGAAGGAAGCTGGCGGCTTGTCAAAAAAAAAAATTCCCCCATTTTTCCTGAGGATCTTTACGAACTGGAGAACTGCACTTTTTTTTTTTTTGAGATATATACAAGAGTTGTTACATTCTTGTACAGCCACTAGTACGCGTAGCGTTTCGGGCAAGTCCTTAATCCTATGGTCCCTGGAATACGATCCCCTGCCGCGAAGAATCGTTTTTTCATCCAAGTACACATTTTACTGTTGCGTTAAACAGAGGCTACAGTTAAGGAATTGCGCCCAGTAAATCCTCCCCGGCCAGGATACGAACCCATGACATAGCGCTCGCGGAACGCCAGGCGAGTGTCTTACCACTACACCACGGAGACTGCAAAAAAAACTGTAGTTTTTTTTGCTCTTTGCGTTTTTTTTACTCTACAGTTTTGAACTGTAGTAATGTCTCGGCATTTACGGCTTCAGTGGGTAGGCCGTTCTATGGGTTTATAACCCTATGGGTGAAAAAAAACATCTTCTGTTCTTCATTGTGGCTTGTTGAACCTGAAGCTGTTGCCCCTTGTATGTGTCACATTTGACCTTTTAAAAGCTGGTCTGAATTAATGACCTCCAACTTGTTCAGTGTTTTAACATTTTTGATGAGATCATCCCAGTCATATTTAGTTTGCAGTGTTGTTAGTCCTGTGGCCCTTAAACTGTTCCTGGTATGAGAGGCAACTTAGTTTTGGAATGATTTCTGTCACTCGTGTGTTGAACTATCTCCAAAGCAGATATGGTATTCTGAAGATAAGGTCTCCATGCTTGGATACAGTAGGTAAAATGGAGGTGCACCAAAGATTTGTACAGTTGAATAATCACTGTTTTCCTCAGAGGTGCAAAAGTTCATTTGAGTATTCCTAAGGTTCAGTTGGCTTTTCTCTACTGCAACCTTGTTGCAACCTTGACGATATGACTGTTGTCTGCTGGTGCAACTTTCAATGACTGATGCATTCTGATTCCTAGGTCCATCAATGACTGATGCATTCTGATTCCTAGGTCCATCAATGACTGATGCATTCCGATTCCTAGGTCCATCAATGACTGATGCATTCCGATTCCTAGGTCCATCAATGACTGATGCATTCCGATTCCTAGGTCCATCAATGACTGATGCATTCCGATTCCTAGGTCCATCAATGACTGATGCATTCTGATTCCTAAGTCCTTTTCTTCATCAATCTGCAAGGTAGTGTTGTTGATTTGATAGTTGTGGTGTGCATTGTTATGCCTTACATGCAAGGTCTTGCATTTTTTCAATAGTAAATAGTATTTGCCGGTCTTCTGACCATTTTGGAGTTCATGTAGATCTCTTTATAAGGCCTCAATATCATTTTTGATTCCAACTTTACCATAGATAGTAGTGTCTTCTGCTCATTTGATGACATAGTTTTAAATATTCTCATCTTTGTTATTTATGTATTTGATAAAAAGACATTGCCCCCAAGATGGAGCCCTGTGGTACTCCAATCACCACATTTCTCCCGTCAGGTTCATTTCCATTTAGGACACCCCCCATACTTTGTTTTTATCATTATGTTATCCATTCTAGTACTTTACCATTTATTCCATGTGCCTGTAATTTCATGGTCAGTCTTTTATATGGTACTTTATCAAATGGCTTAGAGAAGTCTATGTATACTATGTTTACTGGAAGTCTTTTGTCAGAATAGCGGGTTATCTTCTCTAAAAATATGAGCAGGCTTGTATGGCAGGAGATTTTAATAAAACAATGTTGGGTTGATATTACTAGTGTGTGCGCTGTGAAAGTAATTCCTTTCCTTAGGAATCTCTCTGAGCTTGCAGTTATGTGAGAGTAGGCAAATACAGTGCAGTTATAAATCAAATTGGACTACTCATGAAATATAACGTCTACTCATGACATGACATTATCTTATTGAAACCAACATAAACATCATAAATACTTTTTGTTCACACTTCACAAAGTTTTGTTCACACAAATTACACAGGTGGGTAAGCCAGAGGCACGAGACTCATGCAAGAATCGTCTCCCCTCTCTCACCATTCCCCCATTCCCGCATCCACTGCTCCCTCCCTTCCTTTCCCCAAACAAATAGTTGCATAGTGAACAGTATTGAACAAGAACTTTTAAATGCGAACCTCCAGTAATTATTATTGCAGTAACTACAAATTATAATTGTTAGTTTGCTGCAGATTTACATTGTAAAACATGTTGATATTCAGGCAGTTGTTTAGTCTAAACTTCAGTACAATATTTTTTATATTTCCAGTTAATTAAATTTTGATGAAAGAACTGAACATTTTGTATTGTTTGTAATAGTACAATTTTCTTTTGTTTGGGTTTCATTCTTGACATGTTGAGGGTTCGTAGATGTAGATAAATGTGTTAACGCTGTTCTCCTTTGCAGGTGTATATCTTTGTACACGAGATGGGGCATCTACGTACCTGTGTACCAGGGTGTCGTCACACTCTTTGTGGTGCTCAATTTTTCTTTAGCCACTTTCATGGATCCTGGAGTTATACCAAAAGGTAAGAGCAACGTTTCCAGTGCAAATCAAGATTACAAGATAGTTCATGAATTTGTTTATTTACAGAGCATAGAATTTTTCTCTTTAATGTGTCAAATTTGAATACTATTCAGCCAATCTAAAATCACGAATCAAAAATTTCCAAACACCGTACATTACCGTAAGACAGTTTACGTTCCCTTCTGCGTCAACGTATTAAGCTAATTAGATCACTGGAAAGTTGAATGATTTTTGCTAAATAACACAACAGTTTTCTGGTATAGTTTCCTCATTTTCTTGTGGGTGCTCTAAAGGTTTTAAATATTAAATGAATTGCATTACTTTAGTCATTGTTGAAATTGTTGGTTTGTTATTTATTTGTTTTTGTTTGGTTTTGCTGGTTCTGCAGTGATGCAGCAGGTTAGGGTTGTTGTTTGTTGTTGTTTTTAGATTTAGCTACTCGGAACGAAGTGTCCATGTAGCACGGGCTATGGTGAGCCCGTAAGGCCAGGTTAGGGGTGGGTTTTATCTAGTTGGCATATTGAACTGCTGAGCCAGTCCTAGTAAGATTTTATTATGTAAAGTGTTGTTATATTACAGTTGCTACGGCTACATAACATAAGCATAGGGATAGGAAATTTTAATTGTTATTAAACTAATACACTAATTTTTGATTGTTATTAAACTAATAAACTAATCTGATATTTCTTCAATATTTCAGCCTCAACAGACGAAGACCGGGATGATGACTTTAGAGCTCCGCTATATAAGAATGTTGAAATAAATGGCATCACTGTCCGTATGAAGTGGTGTGTAACATGTCATTTTTATCGGCCCCCTCGTTGCTCACATTGTTCCGTATGCAACCATTGTATTGAGGTGAGTTACTTTCCCTTGTATGTACACTGGTTTGAGGTGGACAGTAGAGTTCACATTTTTGTATATTAAGGTTAAATCACTACATTTTCTATTGCATTTTGTTTCGTAATCTACCACCAGTCATGTAAATAACTTGCAGAAACACCAGTAAACATCTGCCTCATTGGTGTGTCCTTTAATGCAACTTCACCTTGGGAATGTCGTTTATGAAACTGCCTTGCATTTCTTGCTTATAGCCTTTTAATTATATATATATATTGTTTGAGAAGCTTGGAATAGTATTTGTTTGTAACGTCAATCTGTTATTTAATGGGTATCTCTAGCAAGGATCCATGTGCTAGTGCCTATGTATTTTTTGCATCCTTGCAACTTTGGTTAATTCTGTGTTTTACGCTGTCCTCCCTTTTGGCAGAAACAAACTTGTCAACTGCTTCCCAACATTTCTGAGCGAGGAATTCCATCATGTCTTGTATGGTCCTTCCTCTGAGTTGTGTGTCAAATGGTACATGTACTTCTGATAGACATACTCTTACTGCCTCCTAATTTACCCTTCAGTCTGACAGCTTTGCACCATCTGATCCTCTTTACTGAACCAGTCATTCCTACTTCGGCTGTATACTAAAAATGCTAATTCAGTACACAGAACTTGCTCATCTCATAAGGGGCTTTAAATCTCATTTTCCATATATCTGACTCAATTTCCATATATCTGACTCAAGAGTGAATATCAACTCAAATCTGGCTGGTTGGTTCATAGTTGCCCCCCCCCCCCCTTGAACTTCCTTGTAATTCCCTTGAATGTTAGTTTAAAATAATTTCCTTAAGATCCTTAACAAGTTATAGCACAAATCAGTTTGATGACATTTCAAGGAATGCATCCTTCATGTTAAAAAAAAAAGAGAGAAGGAATTGGGAGTCTTACTATATTTCACAGCATTTAATTTGTTTAAAATAGTTGTTGTATTGTAATTCATGCTTTAACCCCATTCAGTAGACTGAGAAGCATGTCCATGTATACAATTTGAATGGCTGATTTAGTGTTTTGTGTTGGAGCTACACCACCATATTTCATTTCTTAAATATCTTTTATTTGTATGGATTTTGACCATTTCATTATTTTTCATTTTAATAACTGTTTCTTTCCTGTGTATCATGATTTTTGCCTTTTTAACATTTTTTTTTTTTCCAATAGCACATGCTATTCCTATCTTGTTTATTCTTTAACTTATAGGTTATGGGTTAATATTTTATAGGTTATAGGTTATCTTTAACATTCGGTTGTGTTGTCAGTGTAGCGCCTCTGTATGACTGTCGTCTGGTTGTGTTGCCAGTGTAGCGCCTCTGTATGACTGTCGTCTGGTTGTGTTGCCAGTGTAGCGCCTCTGTATGACTGTCGTCTGGTTGTGTTGCCAGTGTAGCGCCTCTGTATGACTGTCGTCTGGTTGTGTTGCCAGTGTAGCGCCTCTGTATGACTGTCGTCTGGTTGTGTTGCCAGTGTAGCGCCTCTGTATGACTGTCGTCTGGTTGTGTTGCCAGTGTAGCGCCTCTGTATGACTGTCGTCTGGTTGTGTTGCCAGTGTAGCGCCTCTGTATGACTGTCGTCTGGTTGTGTTGCCAGTGTAGCGCCTCTGTATGACTGTCGTCTGGTTGTGTTGCCAGTGTAGCGCCTCTGTATGACTGTCGTCTGGTTGTGTTGCCAGTGTAGCGCCTCTGTATGACTGTCGTCTGGTTGTGTTGCCAGTGTAGCGCCTCTGTATGACTGTCGTCTGGTTGTGTTGCCAGTGTAGCGCCTCTGTATGACTGTCGTCTGGTTGTGTTGCCAGTGTAGCGCCTCTGTATGACTGTCGTCTGGTTGTGTTGCCAGTGAAGCGCCTCTGTATGACTGTCGTCTGGTTGTGTTGCCAGTGTAGCGCCTCTGTATGACTGTCGTCTGGTTGTGTTGCCAGTGTAGCATCTCTGTATGACTGTCGTCTGGTTGTGTTGCCAGTGTAGCATCTCTGTATGACTGTCGTCTGGTTGTGTTGCCAGTGTAGCATCTCTGTATGACTGTCGTCTGGTTGTGTTGCCAGTGTAGCGCCTCTGTATGACTGTCGTCTGGTTGTGTTGCCAGTGTAGCGCCTCTGTATGACTGTCATCTGGTTTATAGGACAGTTTTCTACTAATTCCCTCTACTGGCGATGGTTTTGTTTGGTAGATTATTGAAGGGTTATTACAATTTGAAGTGCTTGATAATTTTGTTTGCGTTCTGGCCAGTGGTTAGATAAGCTTTGTTGGGCTTGCCGCAATGTATAGTACCTTCAATATTTTATGTCATTCGCTATATAATTTCATCTTCAGCTCCCCCTTCCCCTCTTCCACTTTGTCTTGTAGGTTAAAGCTCTCTTCGTAGACTGCACGCAATGAATGCCTACATTACACATTGCTTTTCTCCTTCCCTCCCTGTCCACAGACTTCCTCTTCTACCTCTGTGAGGTGTTATTTACTGTTCATCTGACATCAGGAAAGAAATGCAAAGAAAAAAATAAACGTTGTCATGTAAGCATTGAAGATGTCTATTTTTCAGTCGGTATTTATATTGTTATTTTCCTTTGTTAATATGTTATCCTTGGTTTCTTATTTGAAGATTTTCCATGGGAGAAATAGAGTTGAGTGTTTTTTCTGTCAAAATCAAATAGGGATTTATATTATCACATTTACATAATTAGCGGTTTAATTACTTGAAACACATTATTAGAGCACAGTTGTGTTTAGAGATTCAATTTTAATCATTTTTTTTCAAATTTTGCTTTCTGTTTAGTCACCCTTTTCCAATTCACTGATTTCTAATTTCATCCTCTCATTTATGGGCATGTGTTGATATTTGTGCATTCTGAAGCCACTTTTTATTCTTTTCACTCTTAATTATGTCTTTTCATGCCCTTTGAAGTGGTATTTTAAGTTTTATGTTGCCAGTGCCTCTCCATATATCTGCTTGCCTGTCTCTTAGGTTCTAGTCTAATCAATAACATGAAACTTGAGCAGAATTACTTGTGTTTTTAGCTCTTAGGCTTATGATGTTGAGACGATGAAGAACTAAATTGCTTGATCAGTAGTTTTTATCAGTCATACGGTTTTTAAATGCAGAAAAAAATTTGGAAGATACATGAAAATAGACTAGCAAGTAGGTAGGTTCATGCTCTAATGTCTCTATTTACTTCCAGACGTTTGACCATCATTGCCCATGGGTTAACAATTGCATAGGCCGACGGAACTATCGCTATTTCTTCATGTTCCTCTGTTCCCTCAGCATCCACATGATATCCATCTTCACATTTTGCCTCATCCATGTACTTGATAGAAAAGAATATCTTACAGAGCCGAATACTATTGTGAGGTAAGTAATTATTATTTAGTATTATTTTGTGTGTATACATCATATATAGTATGGATTTGGATAAAATAAGATTTGGATAAAATACTAGTGATATGCAGTATGAAATATACAGTGGAACCTCGGTTGACGACTGCCCTAGAGTACGAATTTTTTGGTATACGGCGTCAAATTCATCATAAAATTTTAATTGGTGTTCGACGTCTGATCGTACGTGTATGGGTCGAATGAGCACGGGTGCTGGGGGTGCGGGGGCGAGGCGCACTCAGTTTGTTTACAAAGTACTGTGTATTCCACGTAGTGATGACGGCGGCCATGCTTGAGTTTATTCGTTTGCCTTGTTCGGGTTAAATGTAGACACAGTATTGGCTTTTGTATATATTTATTGAGTGAGGCAAACAGGTGTATAACTGGCCAGCCGAGGTCCACCTACTCTGAGTCTGTGAGGAGAACTGAGGCTGCTGGGAGCATGGCTGATGCTCCTCTGTCTGGCATGACATCAGAGGCCTACTTGCCTGTGATTGGTTATATTCCAACTGACATAGAATTTGAGTATAACAAGTTCTTTATGAAGAATTTCATTGTTTGCTGGTATTTTTGTTTTTTTTTAACATAAAAGTTCTTATTATATATAATGCTGTGGGTTGTGAGAATGACAATAGAGGAAAAACAGATCATTCATAGAGAGACAATGTGATGTCTCACTACAGATAAGTGTTAAAACGTTGGAAAAAAACAAGTGTTTATAGACAGATTCTTACTAAGACAAGCAAGCAGTGAGCCACAACCAGGTCCTAGTGGTATGCCTGCAAAACGTAGGAAAGAGAGTACCCCAGAAATATCATTGCTGTTATAATGGAAGGGGACTTCCCTTCTCAACACTAACACCTCTCCTCCTCACTGTCTTCCATACGCCAACAAGAGTCATCAATAAAGGTAAGCAATAACTTGTACATACTTTAGTACTAAAGATTTGGGTGAATTAGGTATAAAATTGACTTTGAAGTTAATTTTTTGGGGAGTGTGGAATGGATTAATTCAATTCCAATTATTTCTTATGGGAAAATTCGTTTCGACTTACGATATTTCAACTTACGATACGTCTCTGGGAACGGATTACTGTCGTAAGTGGAGGCCCCACTGTATATGTTACAGCCTATATTACTATTTATAATGGAACGATATTTGATAGTGGGTTGTTATTAATATTATTAATTTGTCATTAGTAATATTGCACACTTGAATTAATACAAAAGTATCCATGTAATGTGTGAGAAGTCTTGGTGAAGTGTTAGTGTATTAAAGAAACAAGACTAAAGGGTTACGGTTATTACAATATTTGGGAAAACCTCACAAAATGATGAGGAAATAGATAAAATAATGAAGACATGCATCATTCAATAGTGAGAACATGAGTCGTCAAATAATAAGAATGGTGTAGTGGTTAGGGCCCCCCTCCCTCTCACCTGGCTACGTGACAAGAGCACCCAGGGTCTGTACCCTGGGCACGGTGGGACCCTTGGCCACTCTTCCTTCACTGGTTGCCCAAGTGCACCCAGCACCAATTGGAGACTTCAATATACCACAACTTATACATTATGTTTTATGGAATTTTTTGGGTTGCAACAGTTCAGTATTACCATCCATAATAACTATTGTTTCCATACTTTCTTTTGTGGATGACAAGTTGAAATATAAAGACCATTCCATTCAAGAAAAGTTTTAAAAGTATGTGCAGCTGCTGTACCTTAGTAAGGTAGAAAATGAAGGAAAATCCAACCAAGAGCCTTTAACTTTGTTTCTAGGGGGGTATTCTCTAGAGTGCCAAGCCATTTAATATAAATAAATGTGCCATTTATTTCCATAAAATGTATAAATAATTTTGAAGCGAATTAGAAACCTTAAAGATGTAAGAAAAGTAGGTACAGTGAGTGCATAATATTGCTGAGAAAATAGTTAAGCATATGTGTGGCACTGAGAGCTTCTCCTTGTAAACAATTCAGGATAGTGTGCCTATGGTAGATCTAACTGGAGTAAAGGTAGTTTTTAGGATGACTACATGACTGATGAAGTGACACTCCCACAGATTTACTAACAACCCTGCAGAGTCATTGATTGGAAGGTCAGTGGTGTGCCATATACTGTACCGGGTAGTGTAATGCTGATGATTACGTTGAAATTGGCCTTTTGGAGAGTTGTCAAGTTCATGCTTACTGCTGTACTCCGCAAGCTTGCTCTCTGTACCAATAGATTGAAATTAGGTAATTAATGTTGAGTTATAATTTGACATTCTTGGGATTTGTAGTTCAAAATGTCCCATGTTTTCTACATTTTCTTGGAGTGTTCCCCTCAGTAGCTCTCCAAGCTAAATGCTGGTCCAGCTAAGCCTTAGGCCTTTGGCTATGCACCAGGCCTCTGAACCCCACCCTAGCCTATGAGGAACCAGGACCAGAATCTGGCTCAATGAGAGGGGAGCTTGTGGGATCAAAGATCACTACAAAACCCTTCCCCAAAACCATAAGCACAATGAAGCAAACAACCAGTTGAAGAAAATTAGGTACCCAGGGGTGGTAAGAAGGAGAATATTGATAATTGTTATAATTAATATTTATTACTCTTCTTGTACTGGGCCATGAAGGAAGCCGGCCTCGGGTGAAAGGGGACTGTGACGATCTCTGTCTGGAATCCGTAGACTCCGTCGTCCACCTCCCAGGGCTCGTGCGGCTCGAGCTCTACTTTGTTATGATAGGGTGGTTCTTCTCCGGTCCTGACCATGGTGGTCTCCGGGTTTGGAGTCACTGTGCCTTCTGTTGCCAACTTTGAAGTAAACCTCGGAGGTGGAGTCCCTAGAGCAGTTCATTGTTGCCTTTAACCTGATTCTGATTGTTCCTGCAACGGCGCTGGAACCAATCGCATTAGTGTTTGCCTTTCCATTGGAGACTTTCAGCACCATGGAGAGGGGGGGGGACCTGCTGCATGGGTGACAGCTTCTCCCCCGTATCTACCTACCCTGGCTTTGCGCCCTGGAGAGGCCACTCCAGACCGACAACCAGAGCACATCTCCATTAGTCTACTGAGACTGATGGAGGCCTACTACTACTGTACTACTAAACACCCTAATTGTGATCCGCATGTTGCCCGAAGCTCCATTCAACCTTACCCCTTCATAAACGAGCAACATGAACCCAACTCCTCCACCCCATGATGGGAACAAGGGAACAGGATGTGGATAATGAACTACCGAGGCTCCACCAGAAAAAAAATCGACTACATTCAGTGTTTAATTTATTTTTTTATCTCCATCTTATAAAAAGTTTCCCCATATGCACATTTTGAAATTAATGACCTGTTGCACATAAATAATAATTCACGAATATTGGTTGAAAAGCTCTTCCAATTTTTAAATGGTCATTTTATGGAATATTTAAAATGTGGTAATGAAAATAAGGGTAATGATACCGATAATGTGAAGGGGAACAGTTACCTTGCGATGATTTCGCGGCTCGACATCCCTGCGGCCTGACCCTCGACCAGTCCCCAGGAAGGTTATCTTGAGACGATTTCGGGGGCTTTAGTGTCCCCGCGGCCCGCGGAAGAGGAAGCTCAAGGAGGTGAAATGACTGCCAGCCGACAAGTGTCATGGACATGCAAGTGGAGTACTGTACTCATGTTAATAGATTGAGAAACATAGTGATAGGGACGAGGAGTTAAGAAATATTTTGAAATATTATTGCCTGAAATTTTTTTTATGGCCATTTATGCAATGGGAAGTAAAGTCTGCACTTGTCAAAGATACAAACACTAATAATAATAATATATGTACTGTATATATATATTAATATTATTTAATGTTAATTTAATGTTAAAATATGTATAAATATATAATAAAGTAATAATTATACTAACACTAACAATTATGGTAATATTGTTGTGATTAAGGATTGCAATCAATGGAAAGTGTAGTGTGATCCTGTGATGAAATTATGTCCCTGGTTGGAAGTCATGAAGAACAGTTTTGTTTTCCGAGGGTGTAAGGACTAGCTACGTTGGTTTTGTGGGTGAATCAAAAGGCATTAAGGCAGCATGTGGAGTGTGTAAGGTCTAGATAGGGAACTAAGCAAAATAGTGGTGGGGGTTGTGTTTTTTCAGGGAATTAATGCAGAATTGTTGAGGGTAATATGAGGATAGGGATATATCATATATGAGGATATCAAGTTGCTTGTGATAACTGACTTGATAATGGTCCAGGACAGGCCGAAACGTCGTCGTCTCTTCATCTTCTGGTATGTGTGTTTCAGTCATCATGTCTTCAGCCGTGTTATTGTGGCTCATTGTCTGCATATGAGAAGAGTGTATGCTAGTCATTTTGAAGGTACCTTACCTTGAGGTGCTTCCGGGGCTTAGCGTTCCCACGGCCCGGCCGTCGACCAGGCCTCCTGGTTGCTGGACTGATCAACCAGGCTGTTGGACGCGGCTGCTCGCTGCCTGACATATGAGTCAGAGCCTGGTTGATCAGGTATCCTTTGGAGGTGCTTATCCAGTTCTCTCTTGAACACTGTGAGGGTTCTGTCAGTTATGCCCCTTATGTGTAGCGGAAGCGTGTTGAACAGTCTCGGGCCTCTGATGTTGATAGAGTTCTCTCTCAGAGTACCTGTTGCACCTCTGCTTTTCAACGGGGGTATTCTGCCCATCCTACCATGTCTTCTAAGAGGTTGTCAAAAAAATGGTGGAAGGATGTGATGAACAAGTCTGTGAGGAAGTAGGGTTTTAGTGTGAAAAGAGTATGCAAAGTGGTTGAGAAGGTGGCTAAGTGACAGTAAAAGGGGAGTAATTATTTATCATGTTTGCATATGAGAACACACAAAAAGCACCTAATCTTATGAAGTAATGAGATGGTTAGATTGTTGAGATTGTTGATGATTAGCTGTGGTATGTTGGTGCTGCTAGTTCTTCATGATGTTATGTGGTGTGCAAGACATTGAGAATGGATTTGTGTTATCATTTAACATTATTATCGTTCTCTTCCATTACTGCTCTTATATATCTTCTCGAGTGATTCCTCCCCCACCTTGTAATTATTAGGATATATATCAAAGCCTCTAATAAGTTATATTAAAACCTGGTGAACCCTAATGAGGAGTAGAATAAGCGTGATAAAATTAATTACACCTCTTTATGTATGTAGTGAGTTAAATAAAGATTCTGGGATGATTACATTGGAACGAGACTGTGTTGATGTTAATGTGTGTGGTACAACCTAATTTTGTTTATACGCACATATTTTAATTTCCAAATTACAGCATGGTGGTGATGGGAGTCATTGCTCTTCTCTTAATTCCCATTCTGGGGCTCACGGGGTTCCATATGGTTTTGGTTAGCCGAGGGAGAACTACAAATGAACAAGTAACTGGCAAGTTCAGAGGCGGCTATAACCCTTTCTCCCGAGGATGCTGCCGAAACTGCTGTTTTATTCTATGTGGCCCACAATACCCTAGGTAAGTTTAGCATGTGGCACATTGTAATAGATGCATGGCATGTGTGCTAAATCGGCTTTTTCCTTATTGTTTAATATCCGAGGTTTTCCCTTTCATGTCCATGACTGTATAGGCAATAATTAAGTAATTCCCTTTAATAACTATGCCAAGTGAAAATGAGAGACTGTGTGCACAAGTAATTTTATATGAACAGATGATATGCAGAACTTGTTGGGAAAATTGGAAAGAATTATAGTTAGTCTCATTATTTCAGCCACTTTAAAAGGAATTTTAATTCTAAGGTTATCAGCATCTTCAGTTATGCTGCTGATGCCATGTTCAGCAGTATAAAAAATATTTAAATATTGTAATGAAAATAGATTGTGAGAGATGAGTTGTTCCCCTTGTATGGGGAAAAAAAAAGTTAATATTTTGATCATAGAAATTCATGGAGAAAATTGTTATGAATTTGTTAAATGCTTAAGTAGAGAGAGCTTAAGTTTCTTTGGAAGATATGTGATTAGCTTGGTTGTAATAGTGATGGGGGCTTGTGGGTCTGCAAACAGCAGCAGTAGTTGTGCGATGGATCACATAGCTGCTAGGACAACCTGACCTCAAGCCACACTGTAAGGCTTGAAGACATATCAAATGCTATTGTATGTTTAAGAGACTTGTAAAGCTTGAAGATTTCCTGAAGCATTTGACAAGGGGTTCGCCATGTTGTATTGGCTCTTAAAGGTGAACTGGTTGTTACTGGTTTATACCGAGAAGAAAGAATGTGTCAACAGACAGAATTTGTCACTGTGAATTGGGGAAAAATGTAGGGCAGAAACACACACATACATCTTCTTGAGGTTATCGTGAGATGATTTCGGGGCTTAGCGTCCCCGCGGCCCGGTCCTCGAATAGGCCTCCTTTTTGTTACATACCCTCCCAGGAAGCAGCCTGTAGCAGCTGTCTAACTCTCAGGTACCTATTTACTTCTAGGTGAACAGGGCATCAGAGTGAAAGAAACTGCTTATTTGTTTCCGCCTCCAAGGGGGGACGAACCCGGAACCTCAGGACCACGAATCCCGAGCGCTGTCCACTCAGCTGTCAGGCCCCTCTGCTTTATTACACTATATAGGTACACAATCGACTTGAGAATGGTCCAGGACAGACCGAAATGTCGTCGTCCCTTCACATTCTAGTGTGTGGTCTGGTCATTATATAGGTACAGTGTAGGGAAAAGATAAAGAGAGGTAGTAGGGCAGTGTGTGGTAGTAGAAGAATGCATCGGACGAGTAGGTGATGTGTAGTGAGAGTAGCCAAACACTTACCAACGTGGAAGTAAAAGGGTCGCCCCCATTTTCCTTTCCCGGCTTTAGTGCTTTCTTGGGCTGCTGATGTCAAGTGCTCAACTATCTTTAGTAAATGCTCACATAGTCTTTTTTTTTTTTTACACAAGTATTTTGGAAATAAATATTTTAAAATACACAAACATGTTTCAGAAATTTAGTTCGAGTATGATGATTTTATTTTGATTTTATTTTTCTGATTATTTTCTATAAGAAAAGCTTCTCTGCTTTTTGGTGTGTGTTTTGTTTCTGTTCTTAATATGCTCAAGGTGTTGCTTGTTACAGTATCAAACGGCCAGCCAAATATATAGGAAGATATAAGTTCAAACCTTCATCAAGTCCACCTGCACCGGTCTCCACAATCACAAGTCAGAGTCAAGTGCGAGTCTACATGGACAATGGTGTCCAAGCCCCAAATTCTACTGCCTACAGCCAAGTGAGTATCACCTAAATTATATCTGCCACCCTTAAAATGGAAAGAATAATTGAAGTATTTGTAACACCTACATTGGTGTAAATTGTGTGTGTGGGGAATCGGTTCAGTACAAGTGTACTTATTTTTCCAGTAGTGTATACTGTATTTGTTTCTATACAGTATACAGTATATGCTTATTTTAGGTATATACAGGTTTCCTCTGCAACTTTCTCCTCTGCTTGGTAGAAAATAAAAAAGGATAGTCCACAAGCCTTCAGTGCATGAAGCAATTCTTGGTGCTCTCATGTGCTTGAAACTTATTCCTTCAGCGTGCGTGACATTGTCTCTTTGTCAATCGTTAAGCCCAACCATGCGTCTTTGAACCAAATTGTATTAGGCACACTTCAGTATTAGAATGCACACTGCTCCTCGACACCCTCCCTATACAAACTGTTCTCTAAACCAGCTTGTGTGTTACTTTACAACACTAAACGTATGTGTCACTATTCACAATCAGTCCCACAACATCAGCAAATGAATCATTATTCGATAATTATGTCTGTTCCCCTCCCCCCCTCTTTATGTGAATCTTAAAATTTATATGTCAATATTCAACAACTGCAGTAATGTACTTGTGTGGTAATCATTGACATTATTTATCCAACATGCGGCACAACATACACATTCTTGTCCATTGAGTGTATAAGTAAGTTTTAGATTCACTCTCACATTTACTCTCACACTCACTCACATTCACTCACTCTCACACACACTCTCTCTCACTCACCAATGCTCATTATTGTATAATCATTCTTGATCATCAGTGCATGTTTATCTCCACTCATGGATGCCAACATGTATTATTCATTGCTAATGGAACCAATTGCCAACTTATTCATCATTCCTGGTACTCACCGTGAATGAAGTCCTTCATCAGCACTGTAAATATTGCTGGTCATCTGAGTTGTGTACATAGTCTTCATCATGTTTAGTTTATAGAAAGGCAATCACGTCTTGTCGCTAATATGGCGAGGATGGAAACGCCTCATGGTCTCCTTGACCCAAGTCACCCTCCACACCGAAACACTTGATTTTCATTACTGCTTTTGTGGTTTTGATGGGTTGTTTTTATCTCGAGTTGTTCTGGATCGCCATAATTTCCATTTCGTGTATTGCTGTCCTGTGTCTAGACTGATGGTTTCCCACCCTTTTGAAAATGGGAAATGGGGCTAGGTACGGGGAAAGACGGTCCAATTTTTCTTTTGTAATATATTTCTATGTGCAGCAAAATAGGTTTGGCAGAACCACAAATGTGTACAGTAATTAGAATATTTAAGGTGTGGTGGATAGCTAAACTGTTGAACAATGTTGGTAGATTGATCAGCAGAATGTGTCGTGCCACAAAATTTAGTGATTTTATACCATTTTATTAATAGGTATATGTATTAATAATAGGTATTATTATTATTATTATTATTATTCCTAGGTTTGAAAACATTTTAGATTTTAACATTTATACTTCTTTGTGTTTTTTAACTGGATTTTGTATGTGTTAAAAGCAAGAATTAATGAAGAAAACAAAGGTTATTTTGAGTCCTTCTTAAATTAGAGTTACGTTTTCCTACTTTCATTCGCATCTGTGTAAAGTAGATGAGAGGCATAAATATTTGAGGATTATATGGTCATTTTAATATTTTGTTTTAAGGAAGTTAAGTTAGAATGTCGGCATTCAAAGAAGCACCTTGCAACGATTTATCGTTTCAAACTGCTTTAGGCCGTAAGAGGAATTGTGCCGTTCATCAAGTGCATACATTTATAGGCTTTTGCTTTTATGGTATAATTTAAATTCTCAAACCTTCTTGCTTACCCGAAACATCCCGCCTCATCAATATCATATATTTTTGTTCAGGTCTTTTGATGTTTCATGGGGGGCTATTAATGTTTCAATTTGTTTAAATTGTATTTACACCCTGTTTATATACAGGCATACAGTAAAAAAAATTGCTTCACTACTGTGATGTGTAAAGAATTTTCTTTCTGGTACTGCATGGTCTTTCTCTGTGGCCTGGCCCCTCAGTAGTTCCCCGGTGCTCTACGGCAACCACAGAACTATGGCTGCCGTGTTATACTCAAATAATATGGCGGTTGAGACATAACCAATCACAGGCGAGTAGGCCTCTGACGTCATGCCAGACAGAGGAGCACCAGCCGTGCTTGCAGCAGGCTCAGTTCTCTCTCAGACCCAGACCGGACACCAGGACCAGCATCCGGTGTGCTCATAGAGGTACGGGACCATGGGGATCTGAGTTTGACCAAAAATCAAGTAAACTACCTAAAAAGTGCCAAAAACCCAGTAACTACTTAGAAGGTACAGGCAAAGCAAAACAAAATTACTCAGTTAGATTAAGGAGAGAAAAGATGGAAACAAGGAAAATGGTACTTGGTGTGACATCTTCAAGAGAAAACTGGACTGTTTTCTAAGAGAAGTTCCGGATCAGCCGGACTGTGGTGGGTATGTGGGCCTGCAGGCCGCTCCAAGCAACAGCCTGGTGGACCAAACTCTCACAAGTCGAGCCTGGCCTCGGGCCGGGCTTGGGGAGTAGAAGAACTCCCAGAACCCCATCAACCAGGTAGTTTGCCCTGTGTCAACAGGTCTTATATCCAAGTGTGTCAGCAGATGACAGCTCAGGTCACCCAAGGATTCTACTTGTCTGCTTACCTTAGTTATGTCATGCTGCTGATCTCCGCAGGAATGAAGAGCTAAGAAGAGCAGGTACTTAGCATTACTGGGGCTACCTAGAAAATGCATTTCATTACATTTCTTGGCGTGACCAAGACTTTATTTCTGGCCTGGCTCTCGGTGCCTTGTATAGGCACTGTATCCCAACAGTGCCTTGTATAGGAAACTGTCTTTGGGTTAAAAGAAATGGACTAAAAGGAACAGACAGAAGGCTAACCTATTTATTGAGAAGGACAGAAACTCGGAGCTAGAGGAAATATGATAAGCAAATAGCAACACCTCATTCCAATGTCTGCAGCCAAATCTAAGCCAACAGGAGGGCCACATCTGCAAAGTTTCAGACAACCAGGAAGATGCTCAAGATCTCAACAAGACAAGGGCATTGTAATACTAGCTGAAGATGATCCCACAGCAAGGCTGATCCTGGGAGAGAAAGGGAGCCTGTCCCGGAGTCTCAGACAAACCCCAACCACATCAATAACTGGTAAGGAGTCAAGCAAAACTTTTGCTAGTTGATAGGAACCGAAATCACACCAGTTGGGTAGGCACCAACTCCCTGACTGACTAATAACTCTGCCTGGAAGTCTAAACTAGCCAGATATATCAAACTCGGATGCCCAGGACTCAGAGGTTGTAAAGCACCACATTAGTTTGGTGAAGATTCGGGGTGCCAAGTTTAAGTCAAACAGAAGAGCCCGAAATACTGTGTGATTGTATCCATAGGGAAGACTGGATACAGTTTTAGAATCTTAGACAGTGAAGAGCTCCTGGAAATCTGGAAGACTGCAAAATGTGATACTTGTATTCAAGGAAGGAGACAGACATGAGGCCTGGAATCAAAAACATCTTGGTGAAATGCAACCACTATCCACTGTACTGGAAAAAATAATAGAAGAGGATCATTGAAGACCTGGAGAAGACAAATTTTGTAACAGAGAACATGGATTTTGAGGGAAAAAGTTGTGCTTGGCTAAACTGAAAGTCTTTTATGAGACAGTCGCGAATATAGGACAAGAGGAAGTAAACGAAGTAGAACTGCAATACTAGGCCTCATAGGCACACTCCACTATGCTTAATAGCCACAGCATATATAAATATTTTTCTTGTATGCATCTTCAAACTTAAATTGCTAGAATAAATTGTTAACATTAATTACTAATTTATTTAGGTCTAGTTTTTTTTACCAATACTATATAGAGTTTTATAATAAGCATATTTTGGTTACATTTGGTTGTGAGGTTAATTTTTGCTAAAAATATAACATAGAACAAATCTATATTATGTACAGTACCTCTTTACAAATTCAGACCTCACTATAATGGATCCTTCTAAACAATGAACTAAATTCACTCATCAGCTTCTTCCTCCAAAATTCAAATTTAAAAACAAAAATTAATAAAATAAATAAAAATTTAAAGAAGAATGTAGTGAAATTCAGATTAGACATTCAACCCCCCACACCTGAAAATATTAGAAGTGGCGACATTTTGATCCATCCTGGACCATCAAGTCGTGTAAAGAACGAGTGGTAGAGAAAGTCAATATGTAAGGTGAGAATGTGAGGTGACAGACAAGAACGTAAGAAGTATAATAATAGGAATAAAGGAAACTGCAGTAGGCTTAGTGGCAAAGAGAAAGAGATGAAATAGTTGTGCGAGTTGGGTGGGTAATTTCCAGCCTGGTTATTGTGACTTACTGTCCAAAAATCCGGATTGTCGGTTCAGCGCATGGAGTTATTTCCATCAGATCGTATATTTTTACTCATTTGCAAATACATATTCAGAATAACACATTTGCTGGGTATATTTAAAATTGTATTTTACTAACCTTGTATTCTACTTTAAATTGCACAAACCAGTTTCTTTGTGGCCTTTTTACCGAGGCATCCAGCCGTACTGTCAGGGCCTGATGGTGGCCACGTATTTACCTTCTGCACAGATGTGCCCTCACTTGTTATTCAAGCGTTTTACTGAATATTCTTCTAATATATTATTATTTGTAAGTTAGTCATGTTGTGCTGCTAGAGTAGTATAGTATCGGAACATCAAACATGGGTGAGAGGACTTTCGTACCACGGATATGTAGGCAGAGTTGTTAGAAAAACGTGATCGTGGCCAGGCAGGAAAGCCACAACCAGAGGAGTATAGCAGGAGAAAAAAAAAGGTCATATATTTTGTGAATAAAATAAAGAGCATTGGTGAAAAGAGAAGTGACGTAAAAACATTGCCAAATCTTCTAGCCATGAGGATTTAGATGCTGGTATTTACCAATGGTTAATGCAACACTGTAACCTGGGGATGAACCGTTAAGTCTGTAGATGAGACTTGATATAAACATTAGACATTGAGGAATTCAGGGGCGGTTCAGGGTGACTACAAAAGTTTACCAATCGACATTACATAGTGCTATAAGTGCATTTTGCTGTCTGTTATCAAGACCAGGTAGGTGAACAAATAGTCTTATTTTTTGTGCTTTATTATTTATAGACACAAAACCCTTATATATTATTTGTGTGCCTAAATTGCATAAACATTTACTGTGGTGATAAATAGCCCCAAAAGGGGCACATTTCTGGATATCTGGCTTTCATGCAAATCTGGATCAGATCCAAAACTATAAAATTTGGATTTTGGAGGTGTTACTGTACATTAGAATTAACGAATTATCTTTCAGTACATAAAATAACAATTTTGACAAATTATATTTAGAGCAAATTTGGCATGCCAGGCAACTGGGTATTATATGCCTTACCATGAGGTGACATTGCCGTGGTTCCAAAGATCACCGTCCCTGCTGTTGGGCCTCTGATCACACCACCTAGTCGACAAGCTGTTGGCACAGCTGCATATACTGTAGTCTGATATAGGCATTATATATATATATATACTGTATATAAATATAATATATATATACAGTATATTTTTTTTATATTTTGGTATATAATATATAAAATATATATATTGTAATTTATTCTGTATTTTGCAACCATTACCTACTAATTCAGTTCTTGTAAGGATGCTGGGTGTGAAATAGGGGTTGGTTGAGCCATAGTCAAACTTACACATAAACTAATTTTTTGTAAATTTTGCTTTGGGAAACACTTGCTATTAGAGGATGTTGGAAGGGTTAACCCGGCAATTTTAAGCTGACGTAAAATTAAGTATTTGGTGTAATTCGTTTATCAATTAACTCTTATAACATTGTTCGTAGCATATAAGCTTGGGGAGGCAGAGATACATTTTTGCTACTTTCATATTATGATTGGATTGCAAGAAATAATTTATTTTTTGCCATTTTATTTCAATTTCAGATTTAGAACACTTGTTGGTAAATTGTATATTTGGCGTAACCATAAATGGTATATTTAGCATGTCCACGAAGGCACGAGAAGAGGGTGCCTGGCCTCGGGTGCCTACGCCCCAAGCCTGGCCTCGGGCGCCTACGCCCCAAGCCTGGCCTCGGGCGCCTACTCCCCAAGCCTGGCCTCGGGTGCCTACGCCCCAAGCCTGGCCTCGGGCGCCTACGCCCCAAGCCTGGCCTCGGGTCGGGCTTGGGGAGTAGAAGCACTCCCAAAGCCCATCAAGCAGGGTTAACTTTACTGTCAGTCGTGTTTGACTGTTAGGTTAGATAAACCCTCGATACAATATTTGCAATATTTTGCCATACTGTGGGACCATTGTATATTGTTTTTATAGTCTAGAATAGATCAAGCATGTGACGTGTTATTTTGTCGTGTGTATTAATGTAATACGAGTAGAATTTAACGAGTGATCATAGTTACAAAGAAAAGGAATCAAAATTAGGTAAACAAGTTACAAAGCGGGAAGATAGGTGTATGACTTATGAAAGGGAATACAGGTAGGTGTATACCATTCATTAAAGGAAATTCAGGTATGGTATATGACTTGGGAAAGGGAAGACCAACAAATTAGGATATAGGTATCGTGAAGGTTATTTTGTATCTTTTTTTTTCACCCACAAGTTTTGTTGTGTGATGGAATATTTTTCAGCTTACTCACTTGTATGCTTTAGTGGGAATAATTAAATTAGAAATAGGTAACGGGTGGGTTTGCATGACCATAAAACTGGTTTTTGTCCCACAGGATACGGCAGGCTTGATTACTCAGGACAATGTAAGTACTTTTGCATGGTGTCTTAGAGGATGTGCATGGTGGGTTGTGCATTATGTACACCCCACAGCATGTTTAATAGTAATTAATTATCAGCCTATAGTTAATTGGTGCATGGTGATGTGCATGAGTATATTGTTTGGGCTCCAGTGCCTGCCTTACCCATTCATCCATGCCTGTACGTCCCTCCTGCTTCCCCACTACACGACCTCACTTACCCCCCCCCCCCACCAACCCTGACCTTGTTCTCTTGCGCCAATAGCTTGGTGATCATCTCCTGGGTTGTTTACTGACCAGCTGTGGTGTTATATTTCTGGTCAAAATTTATTTTTGCTATGAATTTATAATGTACCGTAGTTTATTTTGGGTTGAGAATTCTAGGGGGCGTTGACACACAAATTAGCGGCAGTATTTTTCAGGGACATTAAGCCCCTGCTTTTTCTTGACGAAGGTCATTATCATTAACAATTACTTTCAAGGGGTGATATGTTCCCCCTACTGCCAATATTTTTAGTTCCTTCTCAGTTACATATACTGTACGAGTATTAGTCAAAATTTAATTTGGGTTATATTTGGCTGAGCTTTGTAAATTTACAGTTTGGTAAATTTCTCTCCCAATAAGCTTTGTTCGGTAGAGTATGGTGTAGAGGTATCTTTGGAGCAGCTTTAATCTTCTGACGGTTGTTAAGTTGGGTATTGCCTAAGAGTTCACCTTTGGAATGTTATGGCCAATGTGCCCATCCATTTTTCTTTTCCCTAATTTTTAAGCCTTCTTGGATTGATACTTAACTGTTACTGCAGTGAAGTGTTTATATAAGTTGTTTGAAAGTCAGAATCGTAACTGTCAACACCCATCAGAGGACCCACTGGCCAGGGGGAAAAGATGAGTGGGAGGTAAAGTCAGTGGTGTAAAGGCTTGGTTGTTTGCCTGATGTTGCAGATGATGGAGTTGCCTCACCCTGACCCCAGCAGCAGGTGGCTCCAAACCACCGTATAGCCTTCCTTCCCCCGTTAGTGCTCAACCCCAGTGCTCTCTCCGGGCCAGTCAGGCTGCTCCACAGGTGAGTTCCACACCATGCTCCCATACCTGGCTTTCTCCTTTAATCCTTTCCTTTCCGTTCCTTTCCTTTCCTTGCCTTGTCTTCCCCCTTCCTTTCAAGAATTATGTCCGCAGATGCATTGCCTTTCAGCGTGATGTTCCTGTATATTCATGACGTCCCCATTTGTGATTTTACAGTTTCTATCCCCGCACAAGGCAGCCATCTGTACCTCGGAAGATGTATTGCCTTTGCACCCTGGAGTTTTAATGCATAATTTTAATATTACTGAAGTGAGTATGTATACCACTAAAATACCACATGTATACCCCCCCCCCCTGATACAATTGCATAATGTTTCATGCTAGTTTTTTATTTTATGGCATCATCCTATTTGTTCTTTTGCCTGTTTGTGATTGCATTGTCATGTGCCTTCTCCCCTTCCCTCCATCTTGGTCCATAATCAATATTACTACTATAGTGCAATCTAATCTTAATGCAATTGCAAATACTACATAGTGTTTTTAATCCAAGCCGATGTTTATTTCTATTCGGTCGTGTGTTCACTTTATTTTAATTATTTTTGGCTATCGTTGAACTTTGTATTAGAACAAAATATGGATGTTGGTTAGGCTCTTTGATTCTTGTCATCCATGAATACTGTATGAATAGATCTATGAATAGTGAATACATGTGAATATGAATACATCCATGAATAGTGACATTCTGTGGAATGGCTCTATTATTTATTTGTTATGGATTAAGGGCTTGTTAGTGTAATGTCAATATGAAAGAGTGGCAACACTGTACCCAATACTCATTAATGTGAATTTGGCATCAAATCATGATTTGGAAAGATTTTGATATATATAAACCCTGACGCAATTGACGATCACAAAACACTGATCAATTTTATGTGGAAAATCCACAGAGAAATGTGAAAGGAAGTGAATGTTTCGGCCTGATTAAAGCCGTTGTCAACACCAGACTGTTGACAACTGGTGTTGACAACTGGTGTTGACAACTGGTGTTGACAACGGCTTTAATCAGGCCGAAACGTTCACTTCCTTTCACATTTCTCTGTGGATTTTCCGCATAAATCCTGATATTAGGTATTTTGGATAGTTCTCTGCAGATGTGAAAGACAGTACAGAACAGTATTTATACGTTATCAGATGTACAAAGATCAACGAGCTTTACTTTTAGAACAAGAAGTAAATTATATTCGTTCTGCAATAATTATTTTCGTTCTTGCTAAGATTTTGCTTAGTTTTCTAATTAAAATTTTCCTTCCGCAATCTAGCAGGTGTTGTAAAATATTCTTAAAATTATTGCTGAATTAAAATTTTTGCATATACTGTACTGTATATACAGCTTTAAGAAAGGAAGGTCATTTTGTATTTGAATCGCCGTATTTACGTTAAAAAATCCTATCTTGATATTTTAAAGAAAATATACACACAGTTTAGTTTTCGATGTTCAAAAGAATTTTCTTTTAATTTCAATGTTTCGACGATAAAATTAAATGATTTGTATTAATTAGTATTACACTTTCTGATTTTCACGGGGTGAGGAGACATCAGCTCGATTGAAAATATTAAAGTACAGGTACTGTAATTTTGGTAAGGAGGATTATAGACATGTACTCATACACCAGTATGTTTTGTATTAACATACATCATGTAGAATCACCAACATTACACTTCAGCGAAACCTCCACAGCAGAACGCCACCACACCACGAACACGTGGTGGATGGTGGCGTGGAACACGAACAAGGGGACACATGTTGAAACTTAGTACCCAGATGAGCCACAGAGATGTTAGAAAGAATTTTTTCAGTGTCAGGGTAGTTAACAAATGGAATGCATTAAGTAGTAGTGTGGTGGAGTTTGACTCCATACACAGTTTCAAATGTAGATATGACAGAGCCTAGTAGGCTCAGGAATCTGTACACCAGTTGATTGACAGTTGAGAGGCAGGACCAAAGAGCCAGAGCTCAACCCCCGCAAACACAACTTGGCGAGTACACCATGCCCATATACCCACTGCCCATAGATTTGGCATGTCTGCTCATCACGATAACCTTCCTCTGTTGACCAGACCACACACTAGAAGTTGAAGGGACGACGACGTTTCGGTCCGTCCTGGACCATTTTCAAGTTGATAGACTTGAGAATGGTCCAACCTTCCTCTTTTTTTTCCTCCTGCCCTCTAATTCACTTCAGTGTACAGTATACCACTCACAACATCTTTGTTTCGTATATGTCCAAGCCTCAATGTGCACTCTTAAGACTGAATACTGTATTAAGTTTCCTGCTGTGCACCTCTCCATGACAAAGGCATCTTGGGGTTGTTCAGTGTCTACCGGTCCAACTCTTGTGTTTCATCATGCTCGTGTTACACCGTTGGCTTGTATCAGTGTACAGGGGTGAGCACTACCACTTGTTCGTGCCACACAAGTGTCTCATCACTAATCGGTCATGCAGCCTTCCACCTACATTTTACTTGGGTATTATTGCTAACCATAGTTAATTTATAAGCTTAAATTGCTATTTGCAAATGTGATCAGCAGGGATTGAAATTTTTTTATAAGGATAAACAAAATATTATTCAAAGTTTCTAGGTCCTTTAGTGTTGTCATTCTTAATACAGTATCAGCCACCAAAAATGTGATCCAACGGATCTTTTTCTGTACAGTCTCTTAACTGCTTAAATTACATCATAACTACATGATCCATAGGCTGGTGTTCATGGCATGCCGAAGCATTGTTGAAACACCAATATTGCCTGCACTTGGCTTTTTTTAACACTGCTATCATTTGTTTGAAAGTCTCTTGTCTCCTTACCAGAAATGCTATGAAACCAGGTAACAAAAATTCATGAGTAAATCATCTATTATTAGCATGGTAGAGGAAGTATGTGCATGCCATTTTCTAGATACCTAGGCCATTATGCCTTAATTTTTTTTTTTAATCTCTTAGAGCCATCTGCATTGGCATACACATTGGCTGAATTTCACCAGCTTTAAAGATTGGCTTATTTTCCTCTGTTCAGGGTTACAGCCAAGGTTACAGAAACCATTCCTCTCCACAAAAAGCCATTGTTATTTACATAAATCTGAAAACATTAAATGTGTGCATACACTCCAAATACTGCAATTCATTTTTAAATGGCTGCGCACTGTGCATCATTTAATGCCAAATTTTTCACAAATAAATTATCTCCTTACCAATTTAATGCCATTTTTTTTAATTATTGGCATTGGCCAGAACTTGCATAACATTGTAAATTTGGCAGTTATGAATATGTATCTACTGCATTCTTGACTGGCTTACTGCCAAAAGCTTTGGCAGTACTCTGCTGCTGCATTAATCACTTATACTCTGCCTCATTTGAGTTCATGTTTTGTGACTGAGCATTATCTTATTTGAACCTTTTCTGCAAAAACAACAAATGCTTGGCAAAATACTTTATTATCATATCTTGCTGGTTTTTAGTCTTGGAAATGGTGCTAGTGTTAATACCAAATGCATTTTCCAGCCTATTGCCCCCACTCTCCTTTTCCCTAGATCATGTCTCCAATAATTTAATTTCCTTGTCCGTTGTAAGATGCTCCCTCTTACTTCCTCTACCTTGTCTACTGTCACTGCAAGACATCTTTAATTTTCACACATAATGACACATGCAGAGAAAGATGACTGAAAGTATAACAAGAACCCGTCGGCTGCTCATACACGTAGTTTTCAAAATGTGAGGCCAGGGCTTCTCGTGTCAGTAAGTATTAGGCTGCCAATGGAAAAGAAGCCACATCCTACTTACTGTAATTTTATAATGTTAGTCCACTTTACATGCAGCAAATAGTTTGAAAAGAACAGACCTGAATTTATGGTGTAATAATTTCAACCTTCCTTCCTTGCCTAGTTCGGTACATTGCAATTTTTAACAGAACTGACCCAACTGTAAAAATGGTGGGGGGTTTAGTAAAAATTCAAGCACTGTAGTGTTGAAGTTTTCTAAGCATCAGCGTTGATAGGTTAGGCAGATTACATCGGTGCAGAGGATTCTGGTTAGGGAAAACAGCTGTATTTTTGACCGAGAGTCAAAATTTTTGTAAAATGTAAAAATATAGTTGCTAATGCAGTACTAGAGAATGCTGAATAATTCCAGATTCTCTGCCCATTTGTTGAAAATTCACGAAAGTTTGGGTATCGCTTCTGGATCTATAGCAATTTTTTCTATATTCAAATTATTCCTGAATTTTTAGATTATCACCATATGACTTGTTTCAAGATTTCTTCTACTCTTACACCTTGACCATGCCTTTTGTGATAATTTGATCGATATGGCTGTTGCTAGTAGTGGCCCGCAGGCCAACAGAAAACACAAACCCAGCTGATTTAGTACTTCCTGCAGAAAAATGTCTAATTCCCCCGTGAAGACTTCAACCATCATTCTGACGATATTTGTATTATTTACTAGGAGGATGTTAAAAAAAAGTCACGGGTCTCTGATATTCATTCTGTACAGTGTTTTCTGTTGTGTTTATGGAAAGTTACTAATCATTGAGTATTTAAGCATAAAGAGCAAGCACACCTACAGTAGTCATGCAGTGTTCAGAATTTAGCGAGACTACAGCAAGCTTCAGGGTTGATAATCGGCTGGATTTAGCTTGAAAGGTCATTTGTTTTGTGTAGAGGAAAAAGTTAATTTGGCCATTTTTATTCGTTACTATTGCATTGCATTTGTATTGCTGTACAAATGATAACATTAATAAATTCATTTTCAATATATTTCTTGAATTGTCGTGCTTTGCTAGCATGTTAAGCATGCATTAGCCTAAATGAATGGCTTTAATTATATTCCTTGGCTTACTGTTGTAAATCCACGACATGTTGTTAAGTATTTCTGCATGATATTTTGGCCTGCCAGGAACTGCATGATCTGGCATTACGTCATATGTACAAAGCTGTGTTTACTGTTTTTAGTGTTGACACCTCTTTAATGAGCATTAATAAGAGCTTGGGTATGAACATGCATGCATATCACAGCTTGCAATGTGGGAAAAGACTGCATGACCTAATTAGTTACGGAAGAAAAGGCTTAGCACAAAGGGATTAGAATTCACACATGATCCAGTTGGTCTTCCCCAAGGTATTAATAATACCTGGAAAACATACAAAAATGAGATAATTATTGGCAGTAGCTTTTTAACATCTATTTTATACTTTATATTTTAAATCTTGTGAAATGTAATGAAGTTTTATAATCTAAGAGAAATTATTAAAGATACAAAGAGTATAAGTCCCAGTGAGGTACGTACAATGTAAACAAAATTGTATATATTGGTAATAGAAGAATTTAAACATTTTGTGTCGAGAGGAGAAGATTTACGTGCATTTTGTGCGTGAGTGAGCAATTGCCTATAGTACCTGCTCCTATTTGTAGGCACACGAAGTGAGATTTGTTCATGGTGTCTTTATATCTTTATTTACATAACGTTTATTCCAGTCGGCTATTTCTTTAATAGTGAAAAAAATGCTTAATGTTTTAATGTTTCTCTGCTGCTGCTTTGTCATTTATAACAACCAGTAAGGCCTTGTGTTCTGCTAATTTCTGCATTTAAAAATTTCATCGTCTTGTACCCCTTTGCAAATTTACTCTATTTGTGGTTACCGTATATTTTTTTCTCGAGACTCGAGGCATTGTTTGTGGTTCGTATTTCTTTGCTCGGGCCTTTGGCCTTTGGAACATTAAGTTTTCTTGTTGGATGGGACCGTGTGCTCAGTGGCCAAGAAGGTTTCTTGGAAGGTTTCAAGGGGTTTGTGAAGCCCCCTGTCTCTGCTACATGATACCTTACCTTGAGGTTACCTTGAGGTGCTTCCGGGGCTTAGCGTCTCCGCGGCCCGGTTGTCGACCAGGCCTCCTGGTTGCTGGACTGATCAGCCAGGCTGTTGGACGCGGCTGCTCGCAGCCTGACGTACGAGTCACAGCCTGGTTGATCAGGTATCCTAGCCAAGGGACAGGCTAAGAATGTCTCGGACTGGAGTCTTGTTGTGATACACAGCCATTCACCCTCTGATTTGACTTCCTGTTGGGGAATGAAGCTGGGATCATTAAATTTAACTCCATAGGTTGGACTCCTCTTTGTGTTCGTGCTGTTCCATTAATATTGTAGCCATTGCAATTTAGTCAGTCAATTCTAGCTAGGGATGCCTTGTCATTATATGTCTTTATATTTTATTTGTATTTGCATACAACAGCTGCATATTGTGTGTGTAGTCGGGTGTGGTTACCATACAACAGCTACATATTATATGTGTAGTCAGGTGTGGGTACCATACAACAGCTGCATATTATGTGTAGTCAGGTGTGGGTACCATACCTTGTGTTACCTTGTGGTGGTCCTGGAGGATCACAGTGTCTCCACAGCCAGTCTCTAGTCAAGCCTTCTGGTTGGTGGTCAGGCCAACTAGGCTGCTAGATGTTGACCAGCCCACACACTAGAAGGTGAAGGGACGACAACGTTTCGGTCCGTCCTGGACCATTCTCAAGTCAATTTGCGAATGGTCCAGGACAGATTGAAGCGTCGTCATCCCTTCACCTTCTAGTGTGTGGTCTGGTCACATTCTTTAGCCACGTTATTGTGACTCATTGCCTGCATAGGCTGCTAGATGCTGCTGCTGCTGCTGCTCACAGTTTGACATACAGTTGTCAGTTGATTGGGTATCCTTTGGAGGTGTTTATCCAGGAATTGTTACTAACCATTATCAAGGTTGGTTTAGGAATTGTTGGCTTCTTGGAATATATTTGTGAAGTATGTCGCAGAAAGTTGCAAGAGTACATACCTGTGAAGATAAGAATATTGCAACTTGAAGTTTTATCGATATATTTTCTCTTCCAGGGGGGGGTATGCAAATGGATTTAGTTAGAATAAATAATAAATATAAGAGAACCATGTTCACTTTAGTGTGGAGGGTGGTGGTGAGTGTGCATGGTTGAGAATGGAGTAAGGATGGTTGTTTAGACAGAGCCCCATTAATGATTGTTTTATATACTGTGTACTGTACACAGTTTATGTACTGTGTCTTGTCTTGATGCTCTCGTGCCACTGTGGATTTAATGCCTGATCATCTCTTGCTCATTCTCTTATTTTAGTGACAGTGTGGCCTCACTTTACATAAAGTCTTTATCTCTCGAGTAAGTTGATTAAATAAGATCAGAACTCCAAGCTTAGTGCTTTTGATAACTACTTATTTATAAAGCAAGACAAGCAGTAATGTAATTTTTCTTGTGTACCTCAACAGTGGTAAAGAATTATCTTTCTTATATTATACAGTACAAGTTATTTCAATACATGTACACAGAGCATGCACTTATGTCAATAAGTACTGTACTTGTGAACACGTGCACAGATGCAGGCACTGAATCACGTTCCAGTACGTGTGTGCACACGTGTACAACACGCTCACTTACGGATTCGCAAACAGTCAACCATTCAGTCTGTAAACAAATCCACAAGGGCCGTGACGAGGATTCGAACCTGCGTCCGGGAGCATCCCAGACACTGCCTTAATCGACTGTGTTCATTTGATGCATCACGTTATTGTGATCTCTGTGTGTCATTCAGTCTGTCTTACTTCTGCTGTCCCTTAATTACAGATTTTTAAAGAAATCAGCAGATATTAAGATACATTGTGTTTATTTCAAATTTTGTAACTAAAATTTGTATTACATCCCAAGTGGATTATATTCATGTGTCAGAATGGCTCCAAGTTGAAGTGTGTGTTATTACCAATGATGTGTTGACTCTCTCAGGGATTGCGACCACTACCAAGCCCCTGCCGTCACGGACCTTCGTGTAGCCACAATTATCATTATTTAACTATGAAGCCACGAGACTTGGAGTCTTGTCGGGGGTTAAACCACCATCGAACCTTAGCAATATAGATGCTAGCTTCCTCTAGTAAGATGGTGCTACATAGCCTTTCCCGGCTTGGTGCCTTCTTTGATAATTAATTACTGTACTTACTTCCTCTAGTAAAATTTTGTTTTGTTTTGTTATGCTTTAGTTTTACCATCATCCATGCTTGGTGCCATTTGATAATTTAGTTTCACCATGTACTTTAATCTGATGAGAGTTTTAGATTGTACCTGTGGGTTAAGTACTTGATGTACTATTTCCTGCTGCATGTTAACACACACACACTATTACTGCGATTGCCACAGGTCACCCTCATGTCTGGATAAGGAATTATATAATCAAATTTTCTTCAAAAGTAATAGATTTCTATGTAAAAGTCTTTGAGAGTACAGTACCTTGCTGTAATGTGCTATATAAGGTCAGAAAGGCAGTTTTAGTAGTTCCGCAAAGCTTCTTTCACTACAAAAATATCACCACTTTTGGGAATGTATATTTTCTAATTGTAAGTCATGATTTTAATATGATAAATATTAATTTAGTCCATTGACTTTAAGTATTTTGGTGGAGTGAGCAGATTAACTGGTCACCCCTCGTAAGAGAAGTAAACTTCATATTGTGTGTGGAGCAGCTCCCTGGGAACCCTCATACGAGATGTGTTGTAGTGTAGGTGTTAACTACCCAACAGCGCTGTCTATTTACTTTGGCATTGTACCCTCTTGGTTACCTTGACCTTGAGGTTATTCCGGGGCTCAGCGTCCCCGCGGCCCGGTCGTCGACCAGGCCTCCTCGTTGCTGGACTGGTCAACCAGGCTGTTGGACGCGGCTGCTCGCAGCCTGGTTGATCACGTATCCTTTGGAGATGTTTGTCAAGTTCTCTCTAGAACACTGTGAGGGGTCTGCCAGTTATGCCCCTTATGTATAGTGGAAGCGTATTGAACAGTCTCGGGCCTCTGATGATGTAAGTAAGGAAATTGAATTGTAAGGAAAGTAAGTTTCTTTGTAAGGAAATTGAATTGTAAGGAAAGTAAGTTTCTTTGTAAGGAAATTGAATTGTCGTTGCAAAATAATTCGGGTAGTTCTCTGTCCAATAGTATGCCAGAGCTATACGAGGTTGAATGTTGATGGCAAGGTCAGTGTGATCTACTTGACTCATATTAAGATCCTGAGTGATATTTAGGACCTTTTTGAAAGTCTTGTGACACAGAGGTAAATAAATAGCCTTCCCGATTTGGTGCCTTCTATTGACGAGTTACTTGCCGACGTGTTCATCTTAAAAGATGAAAATGAATCCAGAGATAATTTTAAAATATAGGAAACAAAGTTTCATACATGAGGCCTTGTGTATCCATGTACAGTATTTAGTCCTTATTGTAAGCAAGTTTGGCAGCATTTGCAGCATCATGTTGCTTGTATAGTGTGTCAGCAACACAACATATGAGTAGATAGTAGTAATAACTGTTAAAGAAAATGAACCATGTTTACGTAGGTGAATGTGAAGGTTTTAGGTTAATGTGATTATATTATCATTTTGTCATAATAAATAATAGGCAATTTTCAGGTTAGAAAGTAAAGACAGGGTGTGTGCATAATTACCTAAGTGTAGTTACAGGATGAGAACTACGTTCGTGGTGTCCCGTCTTCCCAGCACTCATTGTCGTATAACGCTTTGAAACTACTGACGGTTTTAGCTTCCACCACCTTCTCACTTAACTTGTTCCAACTGTCTACCACTCTTTTAGCAAAATAAAACTTTCCAATATTTTTTCAGCACCTTTGTTTCCTTAGCTTGAATCTGTGTCTTTTTGTTCGTGAAGCTGCTGGTTTGAGGAATTACTCTTTGTCAATTTGGTCGCTTCCTGTTAGTATTTTGTAAGTGGTGATCATATCACCTCTTTTCTTCTATTTTCTAACTTAGGCATATTTAATGCCTCTAGTCTCTCCTTGTAACTGTGTGTGTGTCATAGTGTTAATGAAGAGGCTATTCCAGTACTATGTAAGGAAATGAAAATGAATGTATTGGATATATCTTAGTGACCAGAATTTTACAAAATATCATACGAGTGAGCTTGAGGCAAACAAACTATTTACTGTACATTAAGATATTTAGCATTATAATCACCTACAAAATAAAATACTTAGACCGTTCTAAATAATATGGTATCTGATCTCTGATTTGCACAGAAGTGTCCTTAATAAGCTTCCCTCGCTCGCCTTTCCTTGTGTAATTATGTGTTGTGTTCATTTCACCACTTTGAATCTCCTTCATGTATTTAATATTTCATAAGCTAATACCCCTACCTGTTGATGTACAGGTATACAATTATACAACCCTGTATGGTTGTATGATTTGTATGACCCTGTATGGTTTATATTCACAAAATTTTAACTGTAGATTTGAACCACTGTGCCTATGCAGTTGATATGTACATCTGTTATATTATAAATTGTCATTAACACTTCCGTGGAAATAAACGTTCCATTTTAAGACTACTCATAGCCCGGTCGATAGAGCTTGGGTCTCACACGTGTGGGGTTCATGGTTCGAGACCCATGCAGCCCTGGTGAATGCCTGGTGAATGGAATCTGTTATATTCATTGTATAGTAGTAGTAGTAGTAGGCATCCATCAGTCTCAGGAGACTATGGAGTTGCGCTCTGGTTGTCGGTCTGGAGTGGCCTCACCAGGGCGCAAAGCCAGGGTAGGTTGATTCGGGGGAGAAGCTGTTACCCAGGCAGCAGGTATCCCCTCTCCACGACGCTGAAAGTCTCCAATAGAAAGGCATACGCCAATACGATTGGTTCCAGCGCCGTCGCAGGAACTGAGAGTTCCGGGGTTGACCTCGAAGGTGACCATTGAATACACACACGTAAACAATTGTTTACCACCTATTGTGAGAGTCCAGCATCATTACAGCCATCCTGGCTTAGCACTTTTGGTAATTGCATATTTGCTTACCACCCAGTGTGTTAATTCATAATGTCTCTTACCTCTCATCCCTCCATGTATTACATTGGTCTTCACTTCTATAATCTTTATTTCCTTTCCATACCTGGTTTTACTTAAAATTTACTTATGTTTGGTTAGTTCCTTTAGAGCAAAGTTGGGTTTTGCTGGTATCGTCTTCATTTCTAAGCATTGTTTAATCCTTACTACAGTACTGTGTTTTACTTTAGCCGATTGTGTATGTACGTGTTTCTATCACAATTTAACGTCTACGGTACAGTACAGTACATTAAAATTGTATTTTTGTCATTGCCCCCTTTTTTAATATATCTTCCACTAACTTCTATACACCCCATGATGCGTCACCTGGCTGCCCCGCACACGTTCCTGCATCCTCTGTTGTGTGTTACTCTATGGTTCAGTTTAGTTGCAGTATCTGCATACATGCAAGCACATACAATAAATGGATTTGTTTGCAACCCCCCACACAATCACATGCATATATTTTATATGTATATGTGATAACTGAATATGTAAGTGTATACAGTACATACAAATATGATACATGTATCATAAGTACAGTACACATTTTCTGCATAGATTATAGTGTGTCAGCCAATAGGACCATTTGCCTCTGTCATTGTGTAATGTTCATAAGAGTGCACTGTTATGTCAAAGAAAATAGTCATTTCTGGGGGTACAAAAACAATGATTGTCCTAAGTTCAGTGTTTTATATTGATGGAAGCTAGGATCAAGGAGGCCTGTTCGAGGACCTGGGCTGCGGGGATGCTAAGCCCCGGAATCATTTCAAGATAAGCAATATTGTACAATAGTTTTTAAAAATGGAAGTTAAATACTCTATAGATTTGCTTTTGTATGAAAGGAGAACTTTCCTGAAACTTGACCAAAACACACTTTAATAGTTGTGAGGAAGTTAGGGAAGGTTAACATTACTTTTAAATTAAGATTTAAATGTACAGTGTATACCAAAACAGAAGTATGAAAGAAAGTAAATGGTAAACGATGGAGATAGTCCAGTGTTTAAACTTTGTGTGGCACAGTGGTTGACGTTCACCCGTGTCGTGCAAGCAATTTCATTCTGTTCAAGCCCTGGGCAGAAAGGGTTAACTGAGAACCATCTACTGTTCCCACTTATGTTTAAAAAAGAAAATACTATAATGTATTTGTGACCAATATTGGGGTGGTTGTACCTGTAATTACTACTTGAACAATAAAGGTAACGAACATGTATACAGAGAGCATAGAAGCTTAAGTTAGTTTCCATATCTCTGAAGAGTATGTTGGAATTTATTGGTTTCATTTTGTACTAGTGAAATGTAAATGTATTTGAGAAAGGAGCTTTTTGAAAATAGGTTGTGGTTAGAGTTTATTGATTAACAAGTGCAATATGATCTGTTTTTCTGGAGGGGCCAAATAGTCGCTCCCTAAAGCTACATTGCTAAAGTACCCCTCCACACAGATGAGTTATGTAAGTCTTAGGAGTCGTGAATGGCTTACTATGGACCAAAACCAGAACATGGCCTTCAGAGACACAGGGAGAAGAGGATTCTTACAATTGCCATCTCCAAAGAAACATTCAGGAACTATGCGAAGCAATAAAGACAACTGCAAGATTCACAGAAAAGAACCGAGGCAGCAAATGACTCTGCAAATGATTCACTTGGTAGCTAATGCGGACCCTCTGTTTACGATTGGCTAACGGTAGGTGGCAGCACCACCTGGAGCTCGCAGGTTCCTCGTCATCAGGCCCTCAGTCTGGAGCTGAAGGACAATGAACCAACACACCTAGAAGGAAGGGAAACAAAATGGAATCACCAAAGCTCTACCTTGAAGTCGTCTTTAGATGATTTCGGGGCTTAGCGTCCCCGCAGCCCGGTCCTCAACCATGTCTCCTTTTTGTTACACATCCCCAGGAAGCAGCCCGTAGTAGCTGTCTAACTCTCAGGTACCTATTTACTGCTAGGTGAACAGGAGCATCGGGGTGAAAGAAACTCTGCATGTTTGTTTCTGCCTCAACTAGGCCATAATCCAGAGCAACAGCTGGATTGTGGGAAGTGATAGAAGAACCCCTACCTCAAGCACTTGTGGTGGATGAGTTTCATCTCGAGAAGCTTGCAATTGAGGACCAGAACCACTTAAGAGAAAAGCCACCAATTTCACTCCAACGTGAAAAGGGCCATCTCAGGGCGACCAAACATCTCGCAGAGCACTGGAAGGATGCATCGTCGATGGTTCACTCCGTGAAAATGGTGAGGATGATTATATGAATCCCCAGCTCCCTGTACTGCTGTGAGGGAGGGGGGTGGAGGGGGGCCCAGGTTCTGACTCTGGTTCCCGTAGGCCATTCAGGATTCCTAAGGCTGATGTGACTCCTCGTTTGTGGATCTTTACCCCTTAGCAAACTATCTTCAGGAGAAGCCACTGAGGCCCTACCAGAAAGAGGCATTTCATTGCAGTCAATGCTGAATTTTTCTTTCTTTTTTCAATTGGTCCTTATTGTTCATAGAAAAGGGTTTATGTTGAATGTTATTATAATGTTTTGTCCATTATATATCTTGCAAAAATTTAAATAAATCTGCAGAATACAGAACTGTGGATTTAGTTGTATTAGCTCATAAAATGCATTGTATTGTTAGGGCAATAAAATCCATTAGTGTGTTAATGCTAATTTAAAGATTTACATCAGTGAGTAAAAGACATTTGTCAGAGTAGGAAATGTTTAGCACATAAATGGATTTCTTGGAAGTCATAAGTATTTATTTAAGATTTGTGAGTGCACATGCTGTGTGAACGTATGCCTGCACATGTGTAAATGAGCATTTCTTTATAATAGTCATCAGAAGACCAAAATCTTGGCGATGTCGCCAGTATAAATTGAATTTGAAAATGATATTGCCTTCTCGAGAAGAATTGAGTTCAGGTCTATTAGGGTGCTAGGTCAGAATGATGGCCACTCTGCCAGTCGCACCCTCGGTTTGAAAAAGAAGTAGACATAGCTTTTAGACTGGTTTGTATGTGAGTGCATTTGTAAAAGAATAATTATTTGCCACAGTCTTCAGAAGAATGAAACCTTTGCCATGTAGCATTTAGGGAATGGCAATTTGTTATCACACTTTTATGCCTATGCTAATTTGCTTCTTGGCATTTTGAATGTTTCAGAACCGATTACTATGATGTTAGTGCTGTAATCTTTGACTTGTTTGATTACATCATCATTGCCTTGTACAGTATTATTATTAACAACACTGTAGTAAAGCCAGCGTATGTGAATGTTGCATAATTAGAAGCAGTGTCCAGTCTCGGGGGTTTGTTTCCAGAGTTCCTTTAGCCATTATCATGAAGCCGGCTTTTGTGTGTGAAAGCATTATTATATGCTGCTTTGCTTCATATTATTTTTAAATCCTGTATTCAGTGCTGCTATTTATTAAGATTTCGTCCAAGCTGCTATTGTTGTTAACTTTGTAATTAACGCTATAATTAGAGGTAGTGTTGGCTTAGTTGTAACTTGAGTATTATCTCCCTAACTGTAGCTGGTGGAGGGGGGAGGGGCTGGAGCATCGTCGTCTGTTGGTGTCGGCGCAGGCGGGGGAGGAGAGTGTGTGGAAGATGGCAGCCAGCCCCCACCGGGCATGAGCCAAAGTCAAGACTGCGAACCCACACCCCCCTTGCCTCGTCACCCTTCCAAGACTAACTTCTTCCAGCCGGATGCGCCACCTCCACACCATCACCCTGCTTATCACCACCACCATCACCATCACCCATACACCGACTCACCACGCAAGGCCAACGCAAGTCAGCAGGTAGCAAGACCACCTCGATCTCCACACACTTCCAGACCACGGTTAGTTGTTGTATAATGAAGTCAACTTAGTATACAGTACAGTGCAGGCGATGAGTCACAATAACGTGGCTGAAGTATGTTGACCAGACCACACACTAGAAGTTGAAGTGACGACGACGTTTCGGTCCGTCCTGGACCATTCTCAAGTTGATTGTGAGAATGGTCTCACAATCGACTTGAGAATGGTTCAGGACGGACCGAAACGTCGTCGTCCCTTCAACTTCTAGTGTGTCGTCTGGTCAACATACTGTACAGTACTATGTAGTGAGTTTTTATTGCTATTCATTGCTCGGTAAAGTCATATATATATATATGATGATTGCCATATCAGCATCATTCCTACTGCATAGGATTTAACACAGATTCAAATAATTCCTCCTTCAGAGGGGGTAGGTATAAGAAATAACCATTGTGGAATGTTTGCATCTAATGTTTATTAAGAATGTGTAACAGTTTTGATTAATAACATGAAAGGTTATTTAGGCTGTAGGATGGTTGGCCTTAGTCACCTATAGAAGCCATCTCCATTGATTTTTTTTTCCTAGGAGTGACCTCCTCAGTAGCATTCAAAGGTAAGTGCTGGTCCAGCCACACTGTAGGAAGATTCACAAAGCCTTAGAACCCTTATCTTTGCCTATCAGGAACCATTACCATAATCTGGCTCAAAAGAACTACAGTACCTGTATAGTACTGTATTAAAAGCATTAGCATCATGATCATAAACTAAAACAAAAATTAAACTTTGTCAGTATGTAATCCATTCTTATTTGTATATTCATTTGATAGAATAAAATAAGTTCGAAAATTTGAAAAAGTTGCCAGAAATGTAGGTAGTCTTCAACACATTAACCCCAGTTTAAATATAAATATATATGCTTTCTTCTCCATCAGAATACTTTTATCAGTATAGATATGAAATTTAACAAATTCCATTGGTTTTGTTGTTCACACCCTTCTCTAATACTCCTACTTGATCTTTATCATTGTGCTATCTAAGTACAAATAGTAATTCATCGTTTTATTACAGAGGACTAGATGGACGATCGCGATCTACCACACCAGATCCACTTTCCCCAGAACGGCCCATTCAAACCTCCCCACCAGCGCCAGGAGGACCACGTACAGGGCCTTCTAGCCCCAGTGGACAAGTATATCAAGGTGTTCCAGGTTCTCCTACGTTGCATCACCGTATGAAGCAGCTGGGTGGAGTTCCAACACCACTGGCCATGTCCTCTCCGCTACGTCGTTCAAATCCAAGCACGCCTACTCAACCTCGCCGCCCTGATTTCATTGGCATTGGAAGTGATGGAGGTAGAGGACCACCACAGTATTATCCTCAGTACTCTTATGAACCGCCTCATACCGCTCACTCTAATGGCTCGCCCCAGAGACGCTACATGTCTGAATCGGAATTAATGAGACAGCCATCAGAACCAAATGCTTCATATCCACGTACAACTACAATGTTTGACAATATTCAGGAGCTAGCTGGATCTCCTCAACATGGCCAGTACACATGGAGGGATCAGTCGCCTCCACAGTACTGTCAAGGTGGACCAAATGACCCTGGAACAGCTTATCAATCCTGTGGATCCCAAGAATACCGGTCAAATCCTACAAGTCCAACACAAACCTGTCCTGCACCTCATTATTATCATCTCATACATCACACCCAAGTAGCTGGTGTTCATAGTGGACATTACCCACCCACACACCAAGCCACCTATACTCATCATATGGGACACCAGCCACACCAAGGGTATCCACCTCAGCAACAAATGAATGTTGGGCGCCGCAACTCTGGTCCAAGTTATGTTGGTCCACAGTCGCCTCAAATAAGACGGAAGAACTATGGAGGTGGTTTAGCAACTCCTCCAACCCCAACAGAAGGTAGTAGACCAAGTCCTGGTCAAAAACGACCTGTGTCTTTTGTTAGGTCTTTAGATATGATGGATAGCATAGAAATGTCTTCACGAGGTCCTGCTCATATTCAAGGTCCACATGGGGCACCTCACGATTCCCACCACGGAGTGATTCATACTCAACGTGGGTCACTTGGAGGAGCCCTGAGCCCTACTCACACCCCTAAACCCGACCACCGATTAGCTACTCCGCAAGATCTTGACCGGCGTTCTGCATATGACATGAATTATGAGATTAGTGTGTGAAGAACTCATCCTGCTGCAAACACCCAGCAAGTGGGAGCTTGAGTGTTTTTTATGTGTTTGTATGTGTGTGTGTGCGTGCGCGAGTGTCTGACCATGACAAGTGGGTCAGCAGCAGGGTGTTTGTGGTGTCAAGGTGGTGACATGACATTGTGTCAAGGTGGTGACATGACATTGTGCCAAGTGTAAGCATCCACCTGGAACATTTTTATAGTAATGGGTGTGATGATTGCCCACTAATCCGAAAATTGGGCACTCCTTGCCAAGTGTGCACCTATGCTAGTCACAAATATTTGTTTCCTTTTAAAAGCCATGACTTGAAAAATGGAGCCTGAAGAGTGTTTTATAGTGCAGCTGGGGCATTCACAGACAGGACATGCCATTGTGGTAATTCAATATCAGTTGCTAATGGCTGCCATTATGGTAGTGTTAGTAGACAATTTGTTGCCCCAAATGTCCTCATTTTGATTGGATTTTGGAAATATATATATATATATATATATATATATATATATATATATATATATATATATATATATATATATATACATAGTTATATATATACATATACATTATTATTATTTTTTTAGAAGGAGTCATTTTTGTAGAAATGTATTACTAAATATGTCAGTAAGGGTTATTCAATAATTCTATAAAAATTCTACGTTATTTCATATTTCTTCCATCACTTGGAAAGGAAGTAAATTTTTCACCTCTGCAAAATATATTTTACATATTTTATGGGCCTGATGCATTTTGCACAGGTACGATTTAGTGTGCTCGGAGGCAGAGGGAAAGTGAATATCAAAAAAAAAAAAAAAAAAAAAGACAAATGAAGCACAAAATATATTTTCCGTGCAGGTATGGTTCTTGCCTTTTTACTGGTGTTGTAGATGAGGTGTAAACCGAATGTTCTCTCTTGCTAGTGTTGACGGCAGGGAACATCAAGGTGTGAGCAGGCCGTTAATAACGGAAGGATTATGTTTAATGTAAAGGACTTCTGCTACGTCTCTTCTATTCTTGATAGATTCCCCGACAATAAGAAACAAGTCATAGCAGATGCATTTTACATCAAACTGTTTCAATTGCCATCTCTTTCTTACCTTTCCCGACATCATGAGGCACTTTTCCCACCCTGTGCCGATACTTGATGGCTCAATGATCATTAGGTGTGCAAGTTCCACAGTTTAGAAGAAATTTCAGTTTTAAGGAATTCTTAAGGGGATAACCTATCCACCATTATCCCAATATGGTAGGCGTGATGTTACTCGAGCAGAGTTTCCTGTGCTTGAGGAGCCAGGGCATGGACACCTCCGTGCCTGAGGAGCGAGGGCATGGACACCTCCATGCCTGAGGAGCCAGGGGATGGACACCGGGAACCCGATATGACACCTCGCTGTTTCCCTGTCTGTCAGTGCAGCAGGACGTGCTATGGCTTGCTCCTGAATATTTGCAGAAATTTACAGACATGCAAACCAAACACGTTGAGCCTAGATACACACAGAAATCACAATTGCGTGATGCATCAAATGAACAAATCCACAAGGGCCGTGACGAGGATTCGAACCTGCGTCCGAGAGCTCAGTCGATTAAGGCAGCGTCTGGGATGCTCTCGGACGCAGGTTCGAATCCTCGTCACGGCCCTTGTGGATTTGTTCATTTGAGCCTAGATAGAGTGCCGAGGACCTCTGGGAAGATGCGAGGAGAAACCTAGTGAACCTTTGCAAGGTGTATTATGTCGATTAGTCAAAAACAGCAGAAGTAGAGTTGTAGCTTGACATTGGCTAATGCTCTGGGACCATGTTTGAATTCAAAATGTAGCTATGTAGTACTATTCAGTGCGGAGAGTTTTGTAGAACTGCTCCACAGCCTACTACTGCTATAATCTGCATAATAATGAGGACAGTCCCGACTTGAAGAAGTCGAAAGGTTAGAACAGTGAAGTGAGGTGATCATTAAATAAACAATCTGTGACATTCTTAGTGAAGGACAATGCAATAAGTAGTGAAGTGTTAAGTCTGTAATTCTTATAGAGGAATTTTGTGGCAGCAAGTCTGGGCAGTGCAGTGACCCAGTAACAAATCAACTTAAGTGTAGCACAGTCAGTTGGCAGTGATATTCACGTTAAGATGGTGGTCTCAGTATAGAGCAGCCGCTAGATGCCAGTGAAATGGGTAGTGTTAGCAAGGTGGAAGAGCAACAAAGTCTGCAATGACATGGTATTGCAGGAGGGCCTTGGGGGTCCCAAGTTCACACGCAAGTTACTTACACTTTTCGGCAGGTAGATTGGTTACTGGAATGTAACTCGTGTGGTGAGGCAGCAACAGATCCACCATGTTACCTCCCACTGTCCCCCCATATTATCCAGTCACCCAGAAAAAGGAATGTTGGAGTCTTTGGTCCAGCTGAGGATACATGGGCAAAGAGCCAAGATTACGGTCAAGAAGTGCAAGAGGAAATGGTGAACCCATTCTATCAAGTACCAGAGGGAGTCGCAGGCCGCAGTTTCTGGCTGCTTGCATGCTAAAAGGATTCTGGGAGTTGGCTGATCCTCGTCAGCACCATTATCATAGCTAAGTAACTTCCCTCCCTTGAGTTAGTTTCATTTTGAGGAACAATATTAGACTATTCTTGTACACATTTTGACTGCGCTAATGATTCTGTGATTTATTTTATCAGTGTGATTTCATATGAAAGTAATCAGGTTTAGTGGAATTAAAATTAATTGCTATAGCCAAGTGATGGCTTTATTCTGTACTTCAGTTTGAGCCCTCACTAATTATGAGGTGACAGTTACTGTAAATATAGAATTATTCATAATTGTCTCAGTAACTTGTTTCAAGTTGATGCTTAGATTATTAGTTTTATAACACTTTAAGAAATTGTATACAGTAAAGTAAACGCTTGTGTTTAAAGGGACCACGTGCGGCCAGTTTCTAATTTTGACAAGTCTAGTGCAGCTACGGAGTAATATTTATTTTATTTTCATTAAATGTCATTTTTATATGCTGCATTTGTATCGCCTTCACTCTGTTTATTTACTGATGTCCAATTCTTATACTGAATCTTAACTGATACACACTGGGGCATAAGTGTGTGGGAGAGGCTAAGCTGGAGAAAGTGTCTACACCAAACAACAGCCAAGATTCCAGGGAGCTGTATACCCGAGGTGGTGCTACTGATGTGCGAGAACAACTGAGATCCTGAATGAATTTAACGGTATGCGGGGTATCCTAGTCTCCCCAGTTATTCGGCATCTGCACCAGGTGCAGAGTTGGGAGATATATACAATGGGCACTGGGTTGGTTGAACTCTGTACTCTATCTGTAATGTTAAGGGTGATGCCCTGAAAAGGAGGCTATGGGCTGGAGTCTTCTTAGACCGCCTCATTCTACTCTTACCACCCTCTGGGAATTGCAAGTGTGATTAACAGTCTTAAGGGGAGCTGCCAAGTACATGTGCCGGTGATTGATGTGGGGAGGGGGGAACCGTAGAACAAAACACATTCGGTACAATCTTACATAAACACAAACAAATGAGAATGGCCAGTTTTACATCCCTCCTACCACCCAATTAACCAATGAAAACGTAGGACCAGATTACCCAGTCATATTAATAGGGTAACCACCTCTCATCACACCATTTGGCAAATAACTGTTGTGTTTGTTCTTTTTTTAGTTGCTTTCCTTCTGCCTCTGAGGATGATAAATTGTTACTGACTGAAATGATGTATGAGACCCATTAAAAGTATAGAAACTTTAGCGAGAGAATTTTTCAACATCCTTCGTAAGTGAAGAAGCCTGAGAAATAAAGTATAAAGATGATTCATCCTTTAATCATCGATATAACCTTTTTGGTCATATTTAATAAGAAATCTACACAAAATGACTGCTTTTAAAATAAATAACTATGTGGGTATATGTGTATGTATGTATGTATGTGTGTATATATATAATATATATATATATATATATATATATATATATATATATATATATATATATATATATATATATATATATATATATATATATATATATATATATATATATATATATATATATATATATATATAAAATAATTGTGTGTGTGCATATATAATTATAAAATTGAATTGAATTGGGCATTTCTTTAGCATTTTCATATAGACCAAAATTGCTATCCTTGGTAAGAAAATATGGGTTTAGAATTGTCTTAAACTTTAAAAGAAAAACCATTGCCATGTGTTTTACAGTTGATAAAGCTATTGAGCTGGGTTGGCTTTTCATCACACACACACACGTACACTCTCACTCACATTCACACACTCACACTCACATACACTCACATACACTCACATACACTCACATACGTACACGTACACTCACATTCACTCACATACACTCACTGTGGCCCCAGTGAACCATCCACCATACCTTACGAGCCTTGTAATGACTTGCCGTGCCTCCAGTGCCCGTATATTGTCTTTTTTTTTTCTTTTTTTTAAGATGAAGCCAAGCCCTCAAGCCATGGGCCATACAAGAGCAGCCCCTCCAGCACATTCTTTAGTTATTCCACCAGCATCTTACATTCCTGTTCTGTGTACATTTCAGGTATTTATGTATGTACTGCCCTCCCAGGTATGTCTCTAGGGCGTTACTGGAGAATTGCCCAAGTGGTTCGGTTTACCCAGCTCATTCTTCCAACCTCTGTAGATCTTGTGAAAAGCTTGCGTCCTCTCACACTAGATGTATTCTCGTATATAAGTGGCATCCATTTTTGGTAATGGATGCTGTCTACTTATTCATAGATAATGTTTGTGTGTGACTAGCAAGGTTTTCAGTGTTGAGGTGATTGGCAGTGTGATGAGTAGACATGATCACTTGAGAAATTCTTCATTAGAAATCAAAGCTCTTGTATATGTGCCAGCTTTAGTTTTTATTGTTATATTATACCTATGTCATTAATTTTGTTATGATCCTGAGAACCTTAACAGTTAATACACACGATGATTGTAATATATTAAACTCGATTTTTTATGAATATTCCAATTCAATCAGCCACTGCATATTAAAATACAGTACAGTAATAAAATAGTTGTGAGGTCTTTTGGGTCAATAGCCTACATGTAACTTGAATTGTTATTGCTCACAAAAATTCAGCTATATCACTTATGAGGTGACTTTTGTAACAATATATTTTTATTTTAAGTTATTTCATACTTTGTAATTTTAAATATAGGTTATTAGTATGTTCTAAAAGGAATAATAACTAGATTTGAATGATCCGATGATTTGGCCAGTGTGTCTTCCCGTTACGTTACTGGCACTTTGCCGCAAGAGCTTCATGTTTGTGGAATGTAAGGTGAGTGTTTAGACTACTGTAGAGATGTTTAGTGCAGCTCAAAACTTCTCGAGATTTTCTGAATATCATGCGATTGAATGACTTTAATACTTTTGAGAAAGGTGATATTGGTAAATCAAACTCAGACAGCATACTGCCTATTCTTTTGGAAATTTAAGAATAATTCAGTCTTTAAGAATGCAAAAATTTTCATAAGACTTTAGCCCATAATAATCCTATTGAATAAAAAGATGTATTGTCATTGTGTAAGAATAGATATGGACGATCAGGAAATGTGACTTTTGTTGTGGTAAATTCATCCAGAGTGCTATCAATTTCAGGGGTTAATTATGTGCATTGCGGATGCATTTTTGTTAATAATAATTTGACTTTAGAGACACAGAGAGAGGGGGAAAGATGAGTGAATGAGAGGCATAGAGTGCTATCAATTTCAGGGGTTAATTATGTGCATTGCGGATGCATTTTTGTTAATAATAATTTGGCTTTAGAGACATAGGGAGAGGGAGAAGATGAGTGAGTGAGAGGCATGATGTCCTGACGGAGGAATCTGTGGCAGAAGAATCCCCGAGGTGTGGCAAGGTGTTTGTCTTCAGTTACTATGAAAACATTTTACATTTGGAAGCATTATTATTGTGTTAGTTGATCTGTCAGATTCTACTGGATTTTTGGCATTACATTTAGAACACAAAATGTCTGATGTTTGAACCATATTACTTTTTTTTTTTTTAAAACCAAGTCTTGATATTTTTAATGTTAATTTTTGTGTACTTATTCAATGCAGTATTTGATTTTAGATTTGATTGACATTTGATACATAAGATCCAATTTGAGGCCCATGTTAAGTGCATTTAATGGTTTAGCAATAATGTTTAGCATTAGCTAAACCATTAATTAATAGCTTAATGGTTTAGCTAATGGTTTAGCAATAATGCAATGGATTATAATTCAAGGTTTAAATAGAAAATTGTACTGACAAATAATATTTTTTCAACGTAAAAAATGAAATACAGTACAGTACATGCGTGTGTTAGTACTGTACATGCATAATTGGTACACTTATGGATGTGTGCACATCATGTACACATAAATATAATATATAATTGTGCTTTTCCCTGCACATGCATCATATGCAGACAAATGAATTTATTTACTCTGGTTTAGAAAACAAAAAAAAATATCACCTCAAATTTGGATCCATCTTGTGATAGCCTTCTCTTATTGTAGGTAAATTTGTGCATGGAATTGACCAGTTTTTCATAAGGTATATTTTTTGTGTTGTCACTAATGTGTAATTGAGTACCATAGGTGATTTTAACAATTTTAGAGAACTTCCATTCTGTGGTATAGCAAAATGAAAAAAAACCACCCTGATGTGTGCTTCAATACATGTAGATTTTTATCTTGAAATGCATTTACCCATATTTGTTAAACAAATTTGTATCAAATGTATAATTGACAGTTTTGTCTGTTACAGATGTAGCTTTATTACATCAGGTATTTAAAGAGTGTGTTAGATGTGCATGTGCTCACCCGAGACTGTGGGCGGCCCGGTAGTACTGAAGATGCGAGATCATTTTGACAGGTTTTAAAATAAAGGTACATTTGCTAGATATCTTTGGCTATTAAATCGTTCTCAAGTGTATATAACAAAAAATTAATTTAACAAGAAAGAGGATTATTTTGTAGGCCAAGTGGGAGGCATAAATATTGTTATTGGTGTTGGACAAAGGAGAGAAATGTTGAAAATTCCAGAAAATTTTGGTAATGACAACCAGTGATCAGGGACAACAGGTCAAGGGTATGAATAATGGCCTAGCGGTGATATTTTTGGCTTGTTAAATGGACAACAGATGTATTTTTTACCAGATATCAATGGATTAGGATGTACATTAAGTTTCAGATGGGTTCTAGATGGGGACGATCATACTATTTTACAATAATTTTTAAAGAGAAATCCCTGGGTTGTGTGCATGTGCGATGTCATGTTGCAAAAGGAATTCACAGTTTAATGTCATTATTAAGCATTATAAGAAGTGGACATTGTTAACAATCCTCTTATTGTTTGTAACAAGCAGTAACAATAACTGAAATGGAGCAGACGTTTTGGTGATGTTCATTGATGTTTATATTGCCAGATGGATTTATTCTAGTTTAGCTGGAAATCCTTAACTCTACATTAGTAGCACCAAACACCACCAAACCTGAAGTATCCCTGACACTCACCCTTGGTCCTTAGCGTCTATTTGTACAGCCCATTTTCTATGGTATTTCATCCCCATGCTTCCATATTGGTCATTTCCTACTTCCTTATTTTCCCCTCCCTTGACCTCAAATATCTTTTTATTTGATAAGTCTTTTATGATAATTATTTTTTATGATTATCGATTTATTTCTATACTCGTGTTTTATTACGTGTTAGGTCAACCAGCTAATTCTTGGAACAATGAGTCAACTGGGTTACGACTCTTTGCATCTGTATGCAAGAGATGTACAGCACTCAAAATTGAAGTGGTTCGTTGTCGGTGTTCTCTGGGGGTTCATACGCAACATATGACTACTGCTTACAAGTAATTCTTCAAATTCTTTGCATTTTAGACCTCATATAAATACATTGATGCCAATCATAAACACTTGAATTTTACAAGTGTGTTTGGGCAGTGCTATTAGAATACAAGTACACAGTAAGTTAAATACTTACGTGTGTACGTTTAATTATTTAAACTCGTCAAATTTTGAACTGCTATAGGTTATAGTAGACATGAGTTGCAATATATAGGAACACTTGTTTCTTGTCATTTATGTTTTCAGGATAACCTCCACAAAAGTTAACAGTATCCAAGATGAACACCTTTGTCATATATTTGTGGAATGAATGTACCGTATCTTAATTTAATGTGTATTAGTTAGTTGTCTGCTTTTTAATATTTTAATCAAAACTCTATTTCCAGAATAAGGACTTGCATTTTTGTTGTTCAGTCATTCACTTTTAAGGATAGTATTTTTGTAATTAATGATCAATTACTATCAACTTTATTCCGGTGTGCGAGTGCGTGCATGTACTAAAAAATAATTTATCTAGTATAAACGAGGAAAGTATTTAATTTTTTTTTTTTACAAAGTGCTAAGTGCTATTTGTTATATAATTTGATTTTCAATTGAATTCTAATGTATTTTAAAAAATTATATAATTTTCTAATGCCAAATGCATCTTTATATTTCATAGAGATGCTTTGGGAAATTTTATCCAAATTTTTCTGATTTTAAAATAACTCAAATTCATGGAGTATAATCTCCCCCCCCCCCCCACCTCCCTCCCCATCTGTCAGGGTTAACTCGTTTATTCACTTATTCTTGAAGAGTATAATAACTTGCCTTCTTCCTCACTTGCCAGTGGTGAGGTGTTATCACATACTTCCTCCTGATGTTATTCATAACTTGAGTACCAAACTGGCTTGACCTCATCATATTACATTCTCTCATGTCCTTGGAGTGACCCCTCATAGTTTCATAAACCCCCTACTGCAGCCTCTATTAATTTACCCCTTTACTTCATAATCAATCTACAGTAACTCACTTCATCATCATTTCATTGCATCATGGCATGGTTGGCTCATTTCCCATCAATTTCCTTAATATTTCATCTGCTCGAATCATATTTCTGCTGTACTTCATATCCATATGTCCGATTGTGTCATTCACATCCTCATATTTTACTGTAATTACTTTTTCTACATTTATCATTCGAAGTTTTTTCATTCTTTTCCAAACTTGCCAGTGTGTGCCGTAGTGTGTCTTTGAACCTTACAGCGCATACTGTCGAACACAACAAACATCCCTCAGTAACTTGGTGCAGTACTGCCAACTATCCTTCTCAAAATACCCAATCTCTTGTATCACTTGTGTCTAGAATTTACCCTTAAAATTCAGTCTACTGTTGTGTTTTATTCAATTTGATAACTTCATTTAGTAGTTGGTACACCTCTCCGTGTGGCCACTGCCGATCCATAAATTCCTGTGCTTCATTTGTTGTGCCTAGCTGATAGGGTATTGGGGCTGTGGTGACAATGGCCCCTTGTTTCCTTGAAGATAGTTTTCAACTTAAATTTTATTTTAATTTATTGTAGTTGCCATACGTTCTTGTAACTTCCTGTCCTCTGCACAGATTCATTCATTTGAGACTGCTGCAGGCTTATTATCTCATCATATTAGAGTTATCAAAGTTTTTCTATTTTTATTCACTTTTATTTTGTTCATTGACATGCGGTTACTTTTTCTTTTTTTCTCTCAACCCTTGGACACTTACTTGTGCATCTTCTCCCATTCTTTATCTTCTCTTTACCTTTTCTCAAGCATAATTGCTACTCAACCTCTGTCTAAGTGCTGACTTTAGTGTCTTCTGATATATATTTGCTGCACATTTCTCTTATCTTGTTTTTTTTTCAATATTCCTGCTCGTTTGGTCATCCTGAACCCTCTACCTACTGTTCCTCTTCCTGCTTCCCTTAACCTATTTATCCTTTGAATCCCATTTCTCCCCTTCACACTTTTTTTCACCTTTCCCTCATTTACTCTTCTCTATTTATCTTTTCCCTTCTCTTGCCCTTTACATCCCACATTTTTCCTTATCCCTCCTCAAAGGTACACAAATACCTACACACAGTATGTGTACACACACACACACACACACACACACACACACACACACACACACACACACACACACACACACACACACACACACACACACACACACACACACACACAGGCTCCTTCACAACTTTAGCTTTTTTATCGCCTGCTCTGTACATAAGAGGCTGCTTGTCGATCTCCCCATAGTCATTTGTATAAAGAATTTACAAATTAAAGAGAAAATATGTACATACAAAATTTGTTTTCTTAACTTTCATGAGTTTTGTGGTAGTCATTAAAACAGGAATGTGGGGAAGAGGGTTGTGTGTGTGAGAGGGTGCATAAGGGTGCAGGGAGTCCTCGAAGGAGGTGAAGGTGTAGAAATAAGATGGTATGCGAGAGCACTGGAAATATGCTGAGAGAAGGGAATGTGTGAAGTGTATGGAATAATCTTGGAGGTTGCTGGGAGTGTGTAAAACATGGGAGTATGAGGGTGCTGGGAATGTGTAAAACATGGGAGTATGAGGTTGCTGGGAATGTAGAGAAAAATGTGAGTGTTAAGGTAACAGGAATATGAGAATATGTTGAAAAAAGTAAATATATTGATGCAGACTCATGAGTGGATGACCAATATATGAAGGAAATGTATGAAGATTTGCAGAGTATGGGAGATGTGTGTTGAGGTAACCAGTGGATCATTTGAAAAACGCTGAGGCTCATGAGTGGATGCCCTGGATGAGGCTATTCACATACGAGCGAGGAACTACAAAAATATTACAAAGGTCTTTGAACTTGTACAAAAATCCTGTACATACCAAAAAGGAAATAGACAGGAAGATCAGATGACTGACCCAGTCGATAAGAAAGATGTGTGCAAAGTAAATTCATTCCGTGAATTAAGAAATACTTAGAACTGTCACCCCCATTAGACAGATGCAGGTTCAGTGCTTAGAGGTTCATAGTGAGAAGTGGCAAGGGAGTCCTGTGGGAAACTATACGTAGAGCACTAATCACTTGAGTAAAGTACAGGAAGCCCGATGATTAGACCACTAATTTCTTGAGTAAAGTACAGGAAGCCCGATGATTAGACAACTAATTTCTTGAGTAAAGTAAAGTACAGGAAGCCCAGTGTTTAGACCACTAATGCAGTCTAAACATGCAGACTGTTTTTTTCTTGTAATATGCCTACTTAAAAAAAGGATCAGGATCAAATTGTTGTGGATCCCATTACACTGGACTGTAAAAACATGATAAAGTTGATGCCCTTATTTACACTACATTAAAGTTGATGCTCTTATTTACACTACATTAAAGTTGATGCCCTTATTTACACTACATTAAAGTTGATGCCCTTATTTACACTACATTAAAGTTGATGCCATTGTTAAACTTGCAGTCAATGAAGGTAATGGTGAACAGTTGTGAACGGCAGCCAGCGCACAACTACAATAGCCTGTTGCGTCTCATGTCATTTTTGTTGATTAATATTATATATTCAGTGTTTATCTTAAATACATATTGTTAAATACAAGTATACCTAGAGCATATAATTATAACAGTTTACCCCCAAATAACTTATAATAGTTTACCCCAGCACAAAATATGTTTTGTTCGTTGGATCATGTTTGTAGTCGGTGGGATGTTGACACTAGCGGCCGTAAATAATAATAATATAAATAATAAATAAATATAAATAATAATAATTAAATAATAAATAAATAATAGTTTATCCCAGAACAAAATATGTTTTGTTCGTTGGGTCATGTTTGTGGTTACTGGGATCAGTGTTGCCAGATTGGGCTACAAGTAACGAATTAGGCTACTTCTGAGAGCCCCACGCTCCCATTTTTTTTATTTCGCTACTTGCGACTTTTTGGGCTAGTTTAAAAGCAAGTTGGGCTATTAATATTAAGAAACTCAATGATGATTATTTATGCTTTAATAATATAATGTGTACAAATCACAGGCGAGTCAAACAACCTGATTGACTAGACCACTTACCTCAGGAGCCCTGGTCAGAGACCGGCCCCTGGGGACGTTGATCCTAGGAACCTTTGAAAGAAAAAGTAACCGCAAGATAATCCTCCCCAGGGGCTAAAATTGGGCTACTTTTATGACAAATTCGCTACTTTTAGCCCATCAGCTCCGCTACTTTCCGCAAGTTGGCGCTGGCAACACTGTCTGGGATGTTGACACTGGCGGCCGTTGTTATGAAGTCCACATCAGGTCTACATCACTAATTTTTAATAACTATATACCTACTCAGTAGAAGATTTTAACTATTAAGGGCATTATATTGTGATTTTGTAACAGTGACCAATAATATGTATGTTCGGAACATAGAAATTGTGTGTCCGTGATGGTAAATATGAGTGTGAATGGAGTGACTTAATTTGTTATTTTTGCCCCGAGGGGTTAAATTTTTGGCCAGCCAGTAATTATTGGCTGGCTAATTAATTATTGGCAAATTTATTAGGCAGCGCCACTTATCCTGTGAGTGGACACACCACCATAGTGACAGTATGTACAACACTCCCCATTTACGGGCTATTCATGCCCGTGCCACCTTTTGGGTGGCTTAATCTTTATCAATCAACACTCCCCAATAGGAAGAAAACCCGCTGGGTTGCCAGCCGAGTGTGACTCGTCCTAGTCATCTTCCAACCTTCTCAACAAGGAGCCTCATTAATTCAGCTCAGTCTCGGTAATCCAGCATCTTCAACTCAGACTCTTCAAAACAATTATTTTAATGTCTTAGTCTGGGACAGGGAGCCCATTAGACCTATGGAGACCTTCCCTCAGGCCAGCAGCTGACTTTCCCTACGTTACAACCCACAAGTTATCTAGAGTCCGGGGTTCTATTTATTGTTAGGTGAACAACCGTATCGGGTCGCAGGACCTTCGACACGCTGCTGGCTTCCTGTCCTCATCAAGGGCACTAGGGTTAGTGCTCTCAGGTAAATCAGGTGTAAGGAAACTTTGCCCAACCATTGCTGAACTTCCACTTGGCTCACACTTGGTATCATTTGGTTGTGTTGTGACTGCTGTAGCCGTTGTGTCGCAGCTCGCCGAGCCCCGTCGACTTGGTTATCATCGACGAACAACTGAAGAGAAAGCTTTGTAAACTACTCATCTTTACACACACAAATCACAATAGCGTGATACATCAAATGAACAAATCCACAAGGGCCGTGACTAAGATTCGAACCTGTGTCTGGGATGATCTCGGATGTAGGTTCGAATCCTCGTCACGGTCCTTGTGGATTTGTTCTTCTCATCTTGTTTAGCAACACTAGAACATAAATGATCTCTTCAACTACATTATAACCCGCCTTAAACCCACATAACTTTAAAATTCTCCCATGGGTTTTAAATTATTTTTATAAATGTGCTTATCTGTGTACCACATTAGTCCTCCTCCTCCAGTAATGCATAAATTAGTGGCAGAGCTGCATATGGGTGCCACTTAACATAAATACACATTACTGTATCATGATATCAAAATCAAAATATTTATTCAGGTAAAAGTACACACACAGAAGATGAGTTACAAACATAATGTTGGATTTATAGATAGAGCTAGTATATAAACACCTAAAGCCACTAATACGCATAGCATTTTGGGCAAGGTGTAGGGGGGGAAACACTTTGACTAAAGCTTAATACTGTACTAATATATCAACAAGAAAATCCACAGGAGCCGTGATGAGAACTTGAACCTATTTTTTTTTTTTTTTTTTTTTTTTTTTTTTGAGATATATACAAGAGTTCTTACATTCTTGTACAGCCACTAGTACGCGTAGCATTTCGGGCAAGTTCTTAATCCTATGGTCCCTGGAATACAACCCCCATGAAGAATCGTTTTTACAACCAAGTACCCATTTTACTGTTGAGTTAAACAAAGGCTACAGTTAAGGATTTGCACTCAGTAAATCCTCCCCGGCCAGGATATGAACCCATGACAAAGCGCTCGCGGAATGCCAGGTGAGCGTCTTACCACTACACCACGGAGACTGGTGGGTATGGGAGACTATGTGCTGGGTATTCCCAGATGCACGCTCTAAACGACTACACCACGACATGGTCAAAAAAATTGCAACCTGACGTACTACAGGTATTACACCCTCGAGAATTCCTGAGGTATCTGGAATTCTCCTGTGGATTTTCTCACTTAACAAGTTTGATTTCATATTTACAGTGTTAACCAAACCTAAATGTTAAAATAATTCTGAAGAAGAATTGTACTGTATAAATTATATGTTAAATACTGTATAAATTAGCTGTTAATTTTAAATTTGTTTCATGTTGAATACATCTTGTGACTAATATATTTTTTGTTATTAGGGTTTGTATGTAGTGCCATCAAGAAGTGAATAAGGCATTACTACCATGGTGGTGACCGGTCCAATGGAAGCCGGTCATGGCATAAACATGGATGGGGGTGGGCGGGGCATCTCAACCACCGTGTTGTTGACAGAATTAGACCGCTTCCTGAATCTGGCTTTGACAACTTCTGACAAGAGAAGCCATGGTGGAAGAAGAGATGCCATCAGTGAGGGAGAAGAACAGACGACTGCAGAAACTGCACTCTTCCTCTTGCGTAACTTGCCTCCAGCACGACCTGCAGCTCTGGCATTTTTGGCGCATACATTGTCCAGACAGGTACATACATGGGGGTTTTGTGTTAAAATGGACATATAGTTATACTTTTGTTTTATTAGGTACCACATGTAGGGATATCTTATGATATATTAAAAAAAAAATTATCTAAAGAAAACCTTTGTGTGATGGCTTGAAATATTCAAGATTTGTGTATTCTTTCTCATAATCAAGTATAGGAACCCTGTTTCGACTTAGAGTTGCCTAACTCCCTGGTACCTGTGTATTGCTAGGTTAACAGAATCATCAGGTGAAAAGAACAAGTGTCTTTGTCTTGCTGCGGGAATTGAACCTATGACCTTTTATTTCTGACCAGACTGTGTTGACCACTGCGGATGGCATTTGGGATTCACAGTCTACTGACCCGGGTTCGGTTCCAGAGAGAAACAAATGCACAGTTTCTTTCACCTGTTTCCTCTGTGGCCCTAGTAGTAAATAGGTACCTAAGAGTTAGCTGCTGTGGGCTTCAGCCTGGGAATGTGTGTAATTACTTAAATGTAGTTACAGGATAAGAGCCATGGTCATGGTGTCCAGCCGTCCCAGTACTCTTTGTCATATGATGATTTGAAACTACAATACTGACTGTCTTAACCTCCACCACCACCTCACTTAACTTGTTTGAACCATCTGCCACTGTAAAAGTTAATTTTTTAATGTTTTTTCAGCAGATTTATTTCCTTAATTTGATCCTGTTCTAATGTTCTTGAAGTTGCAGTTTTCAAAAATTTTTGTGTGCCAATTTTTTTAATTCCTGTTACTGTTTTCTACGCAGTGATCATATCACATCCTCATCTGTCTTCTAGCTTTGGTATATTGAATGCCTCTAATGTCTCCTCGTAGCTCTTGTTTTTTTTAGTTCCTGAAGCCATTTAGTTGCATGTCTTTGTGCCTTTTTCAATTTATTGATGTGCTTCTCGAGATATGGACACCATACAACCACTGCTTTATTCCAATTTTGGTCTGACAAATGTTGTAAAGGTTTTAATATTTTACCATCCATGTACAGTACATCATTTAAAAGCTATTCTAAAGTTAGAAAGTTGCCACGTAATGCTCCAAGTACTTATTTTATCTAGGTGAATTTGAAGGGCTTTACAATCGTCTGCATCTTCTATCTTCCCCAGTATCTTAGCATCATTTGCAAACATGTTAATGTAATTCTTCATTTCTTCTGGTAGATCATTTATGTAGATGATGAACATTACTGGTGCAAGAGCTGAAGTTTGTGGTACTCCGCTAGTAACACTCCTTCAGTCAGATACAGTGTCTCTGATGGCTGCTCTCATCTGTCAGTTAGAAAATGTTTCATTCCTGTCAGAAGTCTTCCTCTCAACCCTCGACCATGTTCCAGTTTCCTGAACAGCCTCTTGTGTGGAACTCTTATCAAAAGCCTTTTTTAGGTTCAGATAGACACAGTCAACCCAACCACCTCTTTCCAGTAGTTTCTCTGTGGCTCTATCACAAAACTTAAAAAGATTTGCTACACAGGATCATCTTGTTCGAAAACCATACTGTCTGTCCGTTATTATGTCAAGTTCAAGTTCAAATATGTTTATTGAGATAAGCAAGAAATACATCTCATAGGGATAGAGTAGCTTAGGCTATTTCTATCCCCCCTTTATTATGTCATTACTCTCTAGGTGTTCAACCCATTTGGCTTTAAAAAAATTTTCTAATGTTTTGACTACCATGCTTGTTAATGATACGGGTCTATAATTTACAGGTTCCTCTCGACTACCATTTTCATAGATTGGTACTGTGTTTGCCTTTTTCCACATATCTGCTACGATTCCTGTGCACAAGGATGTCTGAAATATTAATTGAAGTGGAATGCTCAGCTCAGTTGCACATTCTCTTGCACTTCACTAGTAGTACTTAAGACATACTTTAGGCAAATATGTTTTTATATTTCAGGTATCGTCTCACATGCGAGGATACAGTGCTGGAGATAGTTCTCGAAAAACTGAGAATGCAGATGATGGACTCTCTGGACAACTTGAAAGCTTGTTAGGAGACCTTTTGGAATCCACTCCAGGGGTCTGGGGACCTCTTGTTAGTCAATGGGCTGTAGAACAGCTGGGGCGATGGTCCGTCGAGTTTGCTAACACAGTAGTGGGTAGAGGCGATGCTACCCTGGAAGAGGTAGTTGCTGGTTGGCTGTCGTGTAGCCCTGCACGTACTTTAGCTTCTCTCACTGTGGTGTGCGTGGCTCATGATCCAGACACTGCTGTTGCCGCTCTTCTTGATGCAAGTGCTGCTAGTGGACCAGCCCTTGATTGGCTAGTAGCACATGTTGGCTGTTCCTTCCCAGCTACTGTCATAAGTCGAGTGCTGGCTCTAGGTCTCCGAAGTTTTGCAACTTGTCATGGTCGACCACCTGAGCACCAGCTGGCTAGCGTTAACAAGATCCTAAGTCACTTGGCAGATCGTCATTTGCCAGATATTCGGCGGAGTTTACATGCAATTTTGCTCCGTACCTTTAATGGAGCATCAGATCCTGAAACAAAGGCATCAGTTCCATTTTTGTTGTGCCTAGCTGTAACCAGTAGATCAAGGGCAGTGTTGGCTGCTCTCACTTCTGGTTTAGATACACTCTTGATGCCAAGTGACCATCTTGCAGCACTGGCTGTTCAAGTAGGATGGTGGGTTCCAAAATACTTTACATCACATAGCCAACTACAAGAAATGGTGGTTCACTTAGTATTGGATACAGGTGGATCTGCTGCACCATCTCTTCTGCGCCTTCTGCTACAGGGTGCAGCATCCGCTGCAAAATTACCCCCAGCTGTTGCTTCTGCTGTTAATAATATATTGCAAGGTGTGGTTGGAGAGATATGCATGGTTACCTACATGAGGAGAAATGCCGGGTCTAATCGTATTCACATACCATTCCTGGTGGGTCTTCGAGGAGGTGGGTTAGATGGAAGTGATGTGGGAATGGCAGTAGGTGGTAAAGCCATATCTCCTGTTGCTGGACTTGTAGAGGAAACCTTAGCAAATCCTGGTTGCCAAGCTGTAATTGGTCATTTAAAGCAGTTGATCACACTAGTAGTAGTACAACAAGGACCTGCAACAGCTACCACCACGCTCGGTCATTTGTTACATTGTCGCACTCAAGATGGAACAGTTGGCCACCAGCAAATTCTCTCGGCTGTCATCACAGCTCTAATGCTAAATCAGGTTGTCCAACATGCACCAAACTCACCACTGTCCACTGCACTTGCCGGGGCACTTCAACCTCAAACTGAGTCTTCTACTATCCTGACTTCACTGAATTGTTTGGAGACCTTACTTTGTCGAGGACGTAAGGAAAAATTGCACATTCATCCAACACTTACAGAGGCCATTTTGATAAATATTCCTCTGTTAGCTGAACTTATTAATAATCCAGCTCTTGGCACAGCTGCTGTGCAAGTGCTTTGCCAATTGCCTTTGAAAAAACCAATTCCTGTAGGTCATATCTTAAGTTTGAGCCATGCTACTATTTTTTACTTTTTCAGCAGCCTACACGAGTCCAGTGTTACCAAGAAGGTTTGTAATATTGGGAGGTGCCAGCGTGTGTTAAGTCAGTTGGCTCACTCGTCTCTTGCTCTCAACCATATTATTCGACTACTTGTTGAAGGTGTGTTCAGGCCCGAGTGTGCTCATCTTTTTGGTGCACAGAAAGAAGCTCACCTTGATTTCAAGAACATTCCAGGAGAAATGTTGATCCAAGCCAATAGACAATTTAACTCATGGGTGAAAGTTCCACAATCTCACACTAG